>NC_051177.1:145633557-145666478 GCF_013339695.2 Rhipicephalus sanguineus | reverse complement strand
TGTGCATATTTTCCATCTTAAAATTGTGTAAACTAAGACTTGTGTTGCCTTTTATAACGTCTGAAATTACTTTTTGTGTACCGCGCACAAGAAAAGAAAAAGCAAAGTGAGGAGTGTGTTGTCGACATTCAAAGACAAATTCAGGATAGATGAAAGCTTGCAGAGATTAAAAAAATCCTTGAAAAGGCCTGTTGCTGGAGCCAACATTTCGACAGGTGGACTTGTATCATCAAGGCTGCCCTGACAAAGCAGGACCGTTTGTCGAAATGTTGGCTCTCCAGTGACATTCCCAGGCCAAGGACTTTTTCATCTCATAGAAACGCACAAGATGTTGGTAGCGCCTTTGCTGATATCATACATAGCCTTCTATATGTCATCAGAGGCAGCCAAAGAACAAAAATATGTAACTTTCGCGTGAGTATTGTGCATTTCAGAATTTTTTCGTAACCCTCTAAATGTCTGACATTAATTTTTTGGCAAAATGGAAATAAAAAATTGAAACACGCCCCCCCCCCCCCCTTTTTTTTCACTCCAAATGTGCACTATGAAAGGCAACGGTTCACTTGCGAAGTTCGCAGGGAATTCTAAGTGGAGGATATACCGTCAGGTTCTGACTGAGTAAACGAAGTAACAGCGCAAATGCCGGTCAAACCACAACCGGACGACTTGGCCGTCGTAGTAGTCACAGCATGTTTTCAGAGGAGGCTATACCATGGATAAGTAAACACTGCCGGCAAATAATTGTCTCCGCGCTAAGTGCCGGCGCTCGTCGCTTGACGGCCGGCCGCCTCGCGAAAGCAAACTGCCGGTCAATTACCACAACCCGACGACTTGTGCCGTCGTAGTAGTCACAGCCTGTTTTCAGAGGAGGCTATACCATGGATAAGTAAAACTACCGGCAAATAATTGTCTTCGCGCTAAGTGCCGGCGCTCGTCGCTTGACGGCCTGCCGCTCGCGAAAGCAAACCGGACGACTTGTGCCGTCGTAGTAGTCACAGCTGCCTGTTTTCAGGGGAGGCTATACCATGGATAAGTAAAACTACCGGCAAATAATTGTCTCCGCGCTAAGTGCCGGCGCTCGTCGCTTGACGGCCGGCCGCTCGCGGAAAGCAAACTGCCGGTCAAACCACAACCAGACAACTCTGTTGCCGTCACGGCGTGCGTTTTCAGACGTGGCGACGGCACTCTTCTCTTGACGGCCGCTCGCGAACATGAAACTCGCAAATACCCGTGCGCTAAGTGCCGGCGCTCGTCGCTTGACGGCGGCCGCCAAAAGCAAACTGACGGTCAAACCAGAACCGGACAACTGTTGCCGTCACGGCGTGCGTTTTCAGATGTGAGCGACGGCGTGGCTAAGTCAAACTACCGGCATATAATTGTTCCCTCACTAAATGCCGGCATCTTCGCTTGACGGCCGCTCGCGAAATGACACTCGGCAAATACCCGTGCCGGCAAAGCGCTTTTTGCCACTGGATGCCGGCATTAACCACGTGACTACAGCCGGCCAATGAGGAGACACTGCCGGCCAAGTTCCGCTCGCGCAATTCAGCCGGATGCCGGGCGAATATCCACTCCCCCAAATCCCTTGTTGCATTGTGACAGACTTCCTACCTAGCGCTTTTATGTGGCTCCAATATACCCGAGGCGCGGCCTTGTTCTTCTTCTTTTTTCGTGAATCTCTGTCAGGTCACAACGTTCAATTTTACCTTTAATTTTTGCCTCGACCAATAAATGAATTTTTTCTCTAAATATATTTCCCATATTTTGTTGACTTCGTCCTGCGGCCGCTTCTGCTTTTTTGCTTGTCTATGCTCCCGTGATGCTTCACGTCGCTTCTCGATCGCTTCGAGCATTTCCCAATTCCACCAATTTTTTGGCTGTCGCTTTCCTTTCCAGCAAAGTTTTCTTCTCTACTCTTCCCTTCTGGACAGCGTTTCTAGACAGCTATCGCCATCTAAAGGCTAAAAGAGCAAGTATTTGATCAGTTTCGGTTTGAGTTTGTTTTTTCCGCCGCGGGGGGATTTTCAAAGATAGTCGGAGCGCTCGGGGAGGCGATGCGCTCGCGGTTTCGGTTGTGGTGTTGACGCAGTTGACGTCGCTCGCGGGTGCTCCACGGTAACGGCGAATTTCGACGGCCTCCGATGAATCTGAGCGGGGATCTCTGGATTATGGTGGCAGCACAGACTCGGAATATGGCTTCGATTCGTCAGACTCTTGTACGGACGGCGAAAGCGCGAAAGTGCGTGAAACCGCCCTGAAACATCAGCAGGCATCCGTCGGTAAGTTTCGCTCTCTGCTCGGGCTGTTTTATCGCTGCCGCGCGTTGTTGTAAACGTATCCGGTGCACACGAAAGGTCACAGCTCTTATCTGCAGGGTGTCAACTTCATTCCCGCAGGAGAACTTGGCACCGGCAGCACAAAGACCGGAGTTCTCTCCGCGAAGACGGCCCGGAATGGACCTTGACCTAGCGCTCCGGAGTGCCGCGCGGCGGCTTCGAGTTGTTTTTCACCGCCGAAGTCGTCAGAGAGATATGCAACCACACAGATTAGTATGCGTGGATGCATATTTTCGAAAAGCCAACGTACAGTGAGCTGGACGGATCCTGGAGGGAGGTCACTGAGTAGGAAATGCGCAAGTTCGTCGTAATTCTGGTGTATATTCTTGGGAATCGTCCAAGTCCCGTGCCGGCATTGCTCTTGGAGTCGACACATTCTTCGAGGCCTTCTTCCACCGTCAGTGATACCACGGGAAAGGTTGAAGGCGTTGCTTGCCTTCTGAGTGCCTCTCATCCGGAGAAGATGACCGCGTCGCATAGCTTTGCCGCGTGTCTTCTGCAGTGCAACACGTGAACGATTCATCCGCTCGCGCTATTTTTTCAACCTTTTCGTGGGTAAGAAAGTGGTGAAATCTAAAGGTCAGTCCGGTATACGGCAGTACACGAGGGACAAAGTGGTAAGTGAGGATACGAATTATGGGTTTTGGCAGATTCGGAAACGGGGTGCCTCAGGGTCCCCAGCACCAACCCCCCAAAAATTGAAAAATACCAGAACTGCAAACTATGCCGCGAAGAAAGAGAAGTTGAGCAGAAAAAAAAAGTTTTATGCGAAGCATATGCAGCCAACCTTTGTTTCACCGCGTCGTGAAACTGCTTCGTGCGGTGGCATGAAAGGCACTAGTGCTTATATATTTGTATGTATGTAAATAAATTTTGTACTTAAAGAGCTTATATTTGCAGTGATATTCTATAAGGGCCTTATATTCAAAGTGTATGTTACGAGTTTTTAAATGTTTACCTGTGCAAAGGAGCATTGATGTTTTTTATGATTTCTTTCTTTTTGTTATATTTTTCTTTGTTTTAATGATTTTTCCATAATATTCCGTATGAATCTGTTGTTTGTAATATAATACTGCTGGAAGGACCGATTCTTCTATCATTTGATACCATGCACTGTAGCATCAATCAACTGTGGCAGGAAAAAAATATTTCTAAAAATTCAAGCAGGCGCCCCTACCCGAGCAAGTGCCCTCCTCCCTTTTTATGGAGATTTGAAATATCCACCAATGACCGAGCAGCCCCGCCCCTTGCCCTCCCGCCCTTTTCACTGCTTCATTCAGGGTTTTTATTCGCTCGACGAGGGTTCATAATGACAGTGAATGCATGTCTATTCAAAAACGCATTTCACTGGAAGCAGGTGCGGCTCTTCCGCCGCCGTCTTGAATTTTGATCCGTCACTGAGCAAGAGCCCCCCCTCCAAATCTTGTCCGATTATTCATTCACCATAGGGGGGGGGGGGGGGGCGCTTGCTCGGGATTTTGCGGGCAACCAAAAATAGCCAATTTTTCCATAGTCGGGAAAGTATTAATATTTTCATGTACTTTAGTTCGACCTCTCATTCTTTCGTCACTATTAGTTCATATTAAACCAACTTCACCAGATTTGTGCAATCAAACTGAGCTTTATTCTGACTGAACTCTGCCAGTTTCAGCGGCAGACTCGTTAACGCCTCTAACTGCTGGTGGGTCTGATTAGCTTCTCTTTCTGCGAGCTTCCTCTTGCATGCCAATGTAGTCTCAGGAGATCACGTTGTGCGATGATAGCATCTTCTTTAGAACTTAGAAATAATGTATCTGAGGCATTGGCCTCGCTAAAAAAGACAAAAGTGTCTGCTAGGTGCAATCGCGTATATAATTTTATCATTGGAAGTTGGTAAAATTTGTATTTAGAAAACATCACATACTAAAAGTCACGCCAGGACGAATGAGGTGCTAGAGGCATATAAGGAATGACCTCAAGCCAATGAGAATTAAGCTTACATGGTGAGTCAGAACACACAAACTGACATTACAATCGTGACTTCCCTAATCACTGCCCAATTTAGACAGGCACCAGTGGATTGAGGCATTGTGTGGGAGGAAAACAGCAGGTGATGTCTGGCTGACATGAATGTGTGGTTGACTTCTCTTTGTCTCTAAAACATTGTCTGCAGCTGATGTTTCCAGGCTCTCTAAAAGATATATCGCTGGCTGTGTGAAAGACTCGTAGGACCAAGTCCAAGAACATTACTCTTTGCCTCGTCACCAGGCTGCTAGAGAACAGTCAAGGCTATGGGAGTACGCACTGCTCTTGGAGGTGGCGCAAACTCGTCTGTAAGATTGGCACCGGCTAGGCTGAGGCTTTCTGAGACTTATTCCACGGGCCCGTCACTGTCACACTTCCGCATTGTAGCAGCGTTCACTTCTTTGAACTGCTAAACAGGTGCTGTATTTACTGTCCATACACGTTTACCCATGTGTTGTCATAATGTAGAGGAAGCGTTCAAATGTACATAAACGAGAGAACAACCATTGCTCTCCTGGCAATACTATGGTGATATCTTTCTCTTTTCAACTTATAAGAAATGCTGAGCATTGAAAAATGTAGAGACTTGCAACTTCTAGTGGAAACCTTTCTATCACACTCCTCACTTCTTAAAAAAAAAGCTTTTCACATTGATGAACTAAAACCGACACAAGAGGACAGAGCGCTTCTGTCGGTCTGCTTGGCCATTTCTTCTTTCCTGTAATGCACTATACCAGTTCAAGTACGACGAACCAACTCGCCCAATTTTCAACACTTGCGGTATGTATTGCAGAATCCGCCATCACAACAACGCAGAGCAGTACTCTTGCCGAGTATTCTGAGAAGTGTGACTACATAATTGATTTTGATGTCGCTTTTAACATATATAGATACCGAGACAAACTAATAAAGGAGCCTTCTCATCGAGTCTTGGTGTATTCAAAAACACTGATAACTTGTTGGAAACCTTGCCTGCTGTATCGCACGTGGCCTCTGTGACGCAATGGACTGGAGCAACTGAGATGAGAGAAGAAAAAAAACTATGCTGCTACTAAAATTTATACAGTCAACCTTGTAGGAAAGGACCGAATGGGTTCCAAAATGTTAAGTTTATCTAGAAACTGTGTTGGGTGTCATTTCAACGTGTAGAATTCTTTCGCCTAGCCAGCCAGATCTCTGTGAAGGATGCTTACATTTATACCTTATTCTTGAAAAACCCATACCCTGTATTAGAAGAATCGAAAAGAGGTTTAATGGTCAGTGTGGGTCTGGAAACCTGGAAGATTGCTGCAATATTGCGTGCGCATAAACTAACTATAGTATTTGGCCGGGTGGGCTGCTGCTTGAAAAGGTGACAGGGTAGCGATGATGCACCTGCTGCTTGCGGCAGCACAAGCGATAACCGCTGCTTCTGCTTATCGCTGTCCTGAACCCAAGCAACATTTTATCCTTGGCAAAATGTCGGCCTGACGTCGCTGGCCAACTTCACTGTCGTTGGCCCAACCTTGGCACCCGATGTAGGGCCGGTCTCGGGGATTGACATTGGCCTCATGTGGGCCTGCGTCGGCACCCAATGTAGGCCCGTCCACCGTGGCCGACGAGGCCGAGTGCATGCCGCTCGCGGGTTGACTAATGCCCGACCTTACACAAGCGTCGATTTACCGACGGCCGTGGGTCGGTTGCGGACGTTTCTCGCTAGTATTGCTCTGCTTTTTTTTTTCTTATTTTTTGTACGTGTTCTAACAAAACGCATCAATTGTTTTTCTGGTGTGTTGATGCGTGTCGTATTTAATGTGAACGGGCAGTTAATAGAGGCGTTTAACTCTATCTGAATTAATTACGGGCAGAGTGCACATGTAAGACGGAATTAAACGCCTCTAACGGTCTGCACTTGTTAACGTGTTAATACGTAACACGCAATAAAAGAAAGACGTGAATATAAGTTTTCTCTCTTTAGATCTTTATTTTGCAATTGTATAGATGCACTAATTTTCCATGCAACATTGTTCGCACGGAGCGTTTGCATCAGCCCTTGTGCAACGCAATCGTACAGTCCATGTGATCACGGCATGATAACGCTGACATATATAAATATAAAGACGGACAGCATTCCTGTTGGATCGGCTCCCTTCTTTCGGCCACTTCTCGTGCTCTTGGCCCTGTGCGCAGATGCGACGTTTTACCGTCGAGATGTTAGACTTGCATTTTTCTTCTGTCGGGAAAAACTGAAAGAAACAACAATGAATAATACTGTGAGAAAGGTAGACTATTTACTTGACCAGTTGCACAGACATGTCGCGTCTAGAAACTCTATTCACACAACTAAACAAAATAATTTTGTCGCTGCACAAATAAGAAAAACACTGCACTTACAATAAATGCGAGTGTGCTGAAATTCCGAGAAGTGCTTCAAGCTCCACAGCGCACAGACTAGATAATATGTGGAGAGAGGATGGATCGAGGTTTTCGTTGTTGGCTATGTCACTGGAAAACAAATGATACAATAAATAGATTAATGAGAACACAATCTTACCTTCAAAGCAGCCGCGGGCCAGTCACATATTGTGCAGTCGGCATTTGCAGCACACCTGCGACCAAATTCAATGTGAAAAGCGATTGCGTGAGACTTTCGTAACCAAGCATGCATCTTACCAGAGTTCTTTTCAGTTGGCGAGAGCAGCGCAGCACGCTATTCACACTACAGTCCTTGTTGCAGGGTTCCCTAGAGAAAACGGCAAAATATGTCACGGTCTTACAATAAGATGCCACAAATAAAAAACAAGAAAATCTGACATATTTGCCCGTCAATGAAGTTTTGGGTCCACGGACAAATATAGCCGCCGTTCGCCTGAACATTTGTGATCTGCCAGCTAGAAGAGACGACCAGATTGACGCATCAATTGTGCAAATAAAATTTGATTTTGTCGCTAGACAAAACTCACCATGCGATACAGCGAGGAAATAAAATGCCACTTACGAGTTCGCTTCAAATCCTCGGCAATGGGAGAAGGCCGCCTCCAGGATAAAGGCAAACGAAATGCCTCTGAGTGCTTGCCCGTCTCTGTGCAGTGTTTCAGCACCGCACGTCCTCGCTCGAAAGAGCTACAATTTGGCGGGAACTGACGCATGGAGCTTGCTCCTCTCCCCAGCGCTGTGACAAAGAAAAAAAAGAAAACGCGAGAGGTGCGGGGTCCGGCGCCCCGCTATGGTAGCCCCGCTGCACGCCCCGCCTCCCTCTTAACACGACGGAGACCGGCACATACCGTTCCTCCTTTCAGGCCTTGTCATTCTTTCTGGGAGAGAGATCTCACCACTTTTTTTTTTTTTCGGAGGAACGCACGTGTTGCTTATATCAGCTCTTTCGGGTAAGAAAAAAAAGGAGCGGGAAATTTCAACTGAAGGACATGCCTGAACATTTTAGGGCAGCCCTAATGCGTGCAAGAAGCGGATCGAATTTGAATTGAACCGTTTTCGTTGTTAACACAAAATATCGTTGGTACTCTAACATTAAAACAAATTAACATGAAAACCATAAACTGAGCATCAAGTAGAAATTTTAAAACTCTTCAGTGTGTGCGGACTATCGAATTCTGGCTCTGCAAGCGACGTATAGCTTATGACCGTAGAAATTATCGTATTTTTACGTTAATTTCGTGTTTATTTGGGCATAGATGATATTTTGAAATATTCGTATTAACGCATATGGGCTATTCCCGAAGACCGAATCAAGTATGACGATATTTGATTCGATATTCCAAATGTTCAATCTTCGCACACTTCTATATGTAACCATTATATCTGATGTCCTCCCTTTGTCATGCGGCTCGATCAGATCAATCATATATTTATATTCACGATAGTGCTAAAGCATGAGCACCGTGCTAGCGTTCCAGAAGTGCCGAACTGTTCCACTTGAGCTCATACACAAGGCGGAGGCGGGGATGATAATTTTCGGTGGACAGTTCAAAATCGTAGATATTTTAATAGAGCCTAGCGCGCTATAGTATCGCGATCAAAATTAAATTTCTGCTCGGCACTCGCATTTGTTCCCATTTATTGCTGTTGTTCAACTCAAGTGCTTTGCATCTAATGCATGCAAAGGCGGTACGTTTTCTTGAGCTTCAAGCAGAAACCGTAAACGCTCAGTACACTTGAAAAGCACTCATGTCGTACCACTGTACATTGAGCATATAAGTGCTTCATCATAAGAGGTAGGGCTTGATCGGTACTCATGACAATGCGGCGGAGGATTCTCGGCGGCCCGATCGCTAAAGGTTGCGAAGTTTCTTGCGAAACAGGCGAAAAACTTCGACATTTAAATTCCGCCCCTAACCAACTCCGTAATTGTACCTTTTCCTAGTCAAATACTTAACGTGCACATCAGAAATATTCGGCTGGATTCGGGAATGCTGAGGCACAGCAAACATAACTTTAGTGCTGGGGTTATTGATTGGAGCAGAACTGCAAATGCGACATCATTCTTAGACAGATGGACATTTAATAAGCTGCAAGAACGCCAGATTTTAAGATCACTTGGCAATTCAGCTTTTCATATAATCAGTTAGAGCTTCCGCGCCCCTGAAACACGCAGCTGAAGTTTTCCAGCAAGGTTGTACAGTCTGCGAGATCTCTATTTCGCACGTTTCGTGTGACGAAATTAATATTTTTGGGGGCTCGCTATAAAGCAGCCAAAACCTTTCCGATGGGAGAAAGATTGAATTAATTCATTTTCAATAAAATTTATTACTAATAGATGGTGTAATGTACGTAGTCGGTTACAATCAACGTGCCATTTGCGAACTATTTCAGTCAATTCTATACCGCAGCCCAATGGACCATTGTAAAGCCACATTAAAGATAAATTCGTGTGATTGCACTTTCTTATCCGTTATGTAATTCCTGGTGGCAAATACATTGATCTCCAGAGTGTTCAAATCTTGCGATTTCTCAAGGTTATAAAAATATTTTAACGATATGTCTCCAAACGAATAATTCTTCACAACGCCGACGAATTCCAACTTCCCTATTGAGTCAATGCATGCGCTCATCATTATGGCCATCGCATGTCTAGTCAGCATCCGAATAATAGCTTAACTTCAGTCAGTTCAGAGCAAAACTCGATGTTATTCCTTAGCCGGAAGTTTCCCTTACGTCTGTGGTTGACGGTCATTGCTGTTTTCCTTGTTTGACCAAAGGACGTCATCGCGTTTGTAGCTGCACTACATGACTTATTCCTCAACATACTGCCCGAACGCGCTCGCGCTTGTTAGCTCGAAACCTAAATGTTGAATTTCAAAGTAAAATTGACCGGTGTTCAACTTGTCACTCGATCAGAGACGAATACTTTTCACCATGTCGCGTTATTCTGCTCTGCTTTCGATAACAACGGCGTTAGATTGATGAGCTCTGCTGACAAATCCTCATCACTCTATGCAGCCGGTGTAAGGCTGGACAAATATATAAATCAATCTAACGGTGTCGAGCAGTGCACCTGGTCCCATGTGGTGCGTCGGCAAGGGACTTGATAATTAAGCTCTCATATGTGTAGAAACGTACTGTACGCTCACGTTGCGCAGACAGTCAGCCACACACATCGTCAACGGCACGTGAAGCGTCTACTATTAGCAATGTAATTTTATTACTTTTTTTCGTTTTGCATGCGAGGCACCGTCGACGGCAGATGACCGCGAGGCACTAGCTATGCATTTGTCTAATGCGTCTTGAAATATAAAGCTACAGCGTCCATAGAATCATAGAAATATAAAGCTACAGCGTCGAGTTTTAAGCACGGGTTGCTCCTATGGATAATTATTATTCTGTGAGATAACGGAACTAGCAAACATTTTATTAACATTGATCCAACAGAACAGCAGTGTGCGTTGCGCGTTACCCGCCGCAAATGCTCCATTATATGCGATTCTTTCATACGTATGAGTACGAAGATTAGACAAATCCGCGGAATGTTTCTCATGCATTTCCATGCATCATATTCGCTCGCTTATCTTTTGTTTAGTATTTTCAAGACGTATAAAACGACCACAATGCGACTTCTGACTGGCATTGTTTCATATCTTGAGGCAGTGATATCCTAATTGTGCAGTATTTTAACTTCTTTATAATGTAGGTTACGGTGTACCTGCTTTGTCTTTTATTAAAAACAAGGGTTCATTTTTATTTGAAATGCTGTGCTAAAAGGATGAATGTCACAAACATATACAAGGCGACCTCTGACAAAGTGATGGGATAACAGAAACTTTCAAATAGGCATATCGGGGAATATACCCGTCGTAACTGTATAGTTCCCTGGTTTCAGCCAGAGCTTATTATCTGTGGGAGGTAAAGGTGTAACTACATTGCACAATAAAAAAAAAAAGATAAATTCGCTTTAACTTAATTGAAAATTTGTTGCTACCTAGACGTACACGCGTAAATTTTGACAAACGCAAGTCTTTAGCGGTGCTGTTTCGGACGTGTCCCATTTTCTTATCTTGGCGGCAAAAAGCACTGCTGGGCACTGACGGCGGGCCTGCAGATGTGCGGCTTCTTCGAAAGAGGAGGCGGCTCCACGCTGAGAAAGAAAACCGCAGAACAGCGGAAAAAAAGAAGTTTCCCTCTCCCCACCGCGGGACCTGCCGGGGCGCGGGCCGCCGTAGCGCATGTTTTTTTGCTTCTTTTTTTAAATGTGCTTTTCACTCCACGCTCTATACAGTAGAGCAGCGCGGTTCCTTCTGACCCTCTTCTTTCCCGCACTTTTCCGCCTCCTGCGTTTTATTTTTCACAGCACGAGTCTTCAGTGGATTGCCATTGCTATGTGTTCGTTCTAACAAACTTGAAAGAATATTTCTTGTTCGTGTATTGGTACTAAAATCTTACATTGCGGCCACGCCTTTTGATGAGTTTTTTTCACATAGCATATATGGTATTTCCGCTTGCCTGACTTATCCGTCAGCGAAAGATAAGAACTTTTACTCATTACATTGCGCAAATTACATAATAAAGGACTAGCTGTTAGAACTAAACACTGCGTATCTCTATCCACAGACTGTTTGGGTGTGCAGCGATGCTCGGGCAGCACGCAAAAATTTTCATGCTTCATGTTCTTTTAGATTATACAGAATGGTTTTTAATGGCCGTTTTAGTTCAGAAATGACATAAATGTATTATGTGAGCTCGGTTTAATGCAAGCGGGTGAAATTACTTGCATGAAAAAGCAAAATAAATAATCGCCTATCTAAATAAAGTTCATTAATGACCTTAAAATTACACTGACTTACCTATTGCAACTGACTAACTGTAGCCACTGAGTTTGCAATAATTGGAATGAAATCTTACGATTTAATATTTATGCCATCAAATTTTAGGCAGAAGTTCACTGTTGCTTCAGTCACGTTTATTTTTGTAAGAATCAGTTTTAAGCATCGAACAACGACAAAAGCCCACTTGGCGAATGATGGTCTCGAAAAAATCTTTAAAAGTAGATACGCACGCCTGGAGAAACCATGCACGAATGTAATGGCTCGCTATTATTTTTGTTTAGTCAATAATGTATTTGGATTGTTCGCACAAATAATCTCTACCAATTGGTGTAATCAGCTCAAGGACCACAAGTATATATATATGTTGTGTGTCACAGGTGATTTTTGTAATGTTTAAAAAATCACACTGTAGGAGTTGTTTACACTTCCTGCAGTGTATTTTATGCCGCCCTAAAATAATACACGCTGTTCGAATCCTCTGCCGGCAACCAAGGCCGGCACGACGTGTTGCCGACTTGTCGCCCCGACAAGCGTTTGGCGCGCTCGGCGTTCACTCGGCCACCAACGGTGGTGCGAATCGTGCAGCCGACTGAGTGCCGACAAGCGTTTGGCGCGCTCGGCGTTCACTCGGCCACCGACGGTGGCGCGAATCGTGCAGCCGATCTAGTGCCGACGTAGCTGGCAGCGTACCTCCGGCCGACCCTTTTCGGATGTCTGGTGGCCAGTGAAGTCGGCTGCCGGCTATTTGCCAGTGATCAGCCAAACGTCGGCAGTCGGCCAGCGTTGCTTGGGAACCGCTGCGATGGAAGCAGAGGGTTGTGTGTGAACATTAGGGAGCACTGCAATCACTGTGTGCAAATGGGTGTGTCACGTGGTATATTTTTGTATTTGCGCGGGCATCTGAAAACACTAATATTCAACAGATAGAAAGTTAGAAACTGTCCATTTAGACGTCTTGTAAACCGATCTACAACTTTCTGAGTGAAATTTTTTGCCCAGCTTCGTATCTTCAAAAGTTATTTAATTAATCTTGCTTAATTAGGCAGAACAAAAAACATAGTGGGGCTTACTCCATGCAATATAATAACCCACATCCATTTGGTCGTGTTGTCGTAGTGTGTTGTGGTATATTTTTAAACTGTGGCTACAGTTTGCTGGGGCACCCTTTATAAAGTGTCTGCTTGGGGAAACAAGGCCAGTATTGGCACTCTGCACGCATTTGGAGTGTTGCCACACCATTAATACGAGCACATTGGTGTCAGACAACCCCCATGACTACCTTTGGTTAGCTGAGCATTGTTCAAGCAAAAAAATCACTGACAATTACAATACTCTTTCTACTGATAATTATGATACACGTACATGTTGCTGTTTTGTGTATTCGATGTTTATTCTTTTGAGTACCTATGTTTGTCTTAAATTTGTATAAAGCTTCAGCACTGCCTCCCTGCTGAACATAAGATGTGTATACTCGTCAAGCTGGCCTGGAGCAGTTTTTTCTACAACTCCTCCATCTGTGTTGCAAGATGGGAAAGTTAAATTTCATTGAATTGAACTGAAAACATATAACCAGCATCAAAACACAACGTAGTTGTGATAACACGGCCAGATCAAAATGCACTTGCTATCTGAAGTTGCACTTGATATGGCAGCATTACTTGTAGGCCTGATGATCTTGCTTATGATACTATATTTACTATTGGTTACATTTGTCCCCCTCTTTCTTTCCCTAGATGCCTGTCACCAAACACTCAAGGACCCCAAGGTCACTTTGAATGGAGAGCATTTATCATAAATCTCTGCCGTCTACGTTTCTTTTTTCCACTATGTGAAGTTACTTTTTGTTAATGGCTGTGTTTTGTAATTATCTTGTATGTTTGCTACCAATCCTTCCAGAGGTTTACTTTGCACGCAGTACAATTTCATCGTTTTCTGTTATGCTGTTGTATTTGTTTTCTCTAAGTTCTAGTATATTTACTTGGAGACTCCTTATGCTACTTTGTTGTCTAGGTGCCAAAGAATGTGGAGTTGATTTCACCTGGATTTTTGCGTAATACAACCGTTGCTTATTATCCATACAACTTTCTAAAAGCAAGAAATACAGCTGAAAAATGGTCTGTGATTCTGCTCGGTATATTAAAATTCATGAGAACCTTGTGCAGCCAGCTATTGCACGTGCAATCAGCACAGTAGTGGTGTGCATGAACCACTAGCGCAGTATAAAAAGGGACAACCTGAACACAGCCCGGGGTACCGGTTCCTTGGCTAACCCCAAAGGCTGGATGCTGCCACTGGCACTAGCTGATTGCTTCTGCCCCATTCCGCATCCCTAGATTGACCTTCCCATATACACCGCACTCGTAAATAACTTGCTGTTTGTTGTTCTTTGAAGCCTTTGTATGCCTTGCTTTGACTACAGATGGGATGCACCAAGTCTAATACTTACAGTTGGCGGTCGGCTCGGTGTGAGTGGCAGCATCCAGCCTTAGAGGAGCGAAGGAACCCCTTTCCCGGGCAATGCACAGGCTGCCCCTTTCATACCGCGCTAGTGGGCCATGTGCACCACGATTGCGCTACATGAGGCGCTATCTCGATAGCTGGTTGCGCGTGGTTCCCATCAATTCTGCCTTCCTATTCCTTTTTTGTTCACTTCGATATATTTTCTGGCCTTTAAAATAGGCATCCCCTCGCTCTTTCAACATTAGTGCTGAATAAATAATAGCAAGGTCTGCTTGATTGTTCTACTTTTTGTTGTTCAGGGTAACATAGAATATGGGATATGTATTTTTATTGCATGCTTGCAAGTATAAAGAGATGTGAAAATATTAGCTTATTTTAGCAGGAAAGAAAAGGGCAAGACATTATGTTGTATATACTTTCCTAAGCACACTAGGGCTGTGCTTGATTAACTTGGTCCTTTAGGAATGTTGTATGTGTATACTGAGCAAATCTGAAAGGCTGACCAGCTCTCCTTTTCTTTCAGTATTGCTCTCAAGACTTTTTCAGTGAACTGTGCCAATGAGCATTAGTGTCATTTCATTTCCTTGAGATTTCACAGTTATGGCTGCATTTTGAGTAGGGCAAAAAGCAGAAACACTTGTGCACTTGGATACATACACATGCTAAGAAAACCTTAGGTTGTTTTTATTAGTGAGATTCTCCCACCGCCGTGACTCATAATCTTAGTGTAGTGCTTGTGTAGAAAACAAAATATAAATTAATGTTTTGTTAAAATCAAAACCAAAGCTTGAGTAAAGTGCCTTGACTTCTTTGTGCAGCACTGGCATCTCCCAGACATCCAGTAACTGCAGATGGTGAGAAACCATGCCGGGGACGCCTCCACAAATGCAACTTCTGTGACTATGAGACAGTTCATTCATACCTTCTGAATAGACACATCAGGGTTCATACAGGGGAGCGTCCGTATAACTGCCACCTATGCCCCCAGAGCTTCGCACAAAAGAGCAATCTGACGGATCACCTGCGCACTCACACGGGTGAACGGCCGTACAATTGCCACCTGTGTCCCATGAGCTTCTCAAAAAGGTCCACATTGACGGAACACCTGCGCATCCATACGGGTGAGAGACCATATACATGCCACATGTGCACCCAGAGCTTCTCAGCCTGTAGCAACCTGACGAATCACCTGCGCATCCACACGGGTGAGCGGCCGTATCAATGCCCCTCGTGCCCTCAATCGTTTGTGCAGCACAGCAACCTGAAGAGACATCAGCGTCGTTGGCATGCATGCGAGTGACAACATGAGACAACACAAGTTCTGCTGTTCAAGGTTTTTATAAATGTACACTTGACTGGTTGTTTCAGAGCAATGTGGCAACGCGAAGTTATTCAAGGTAACATTATCTGGGTCTAGTCGGCAGAGTTCAGCTTCATTATTGTCAGCAGAGCATTGTCACGCATGCAGTAAAATGTGTGTCTCATTGTATGATTTCCTTTATAGTGCTTCTTTGCAGTGTGATTCATTCACCAGTCGTATATTCACTACGTTGTACAGTTTGTGAAAATTTGTGTATTTTTACTGATAAGCTACTACATCTCTGCTTTGTCAGCTCAATATCCTTAGCGAAAACCAGTCATTTACCCGCATGAGGAGCACCATTGTACCGTCATGTATGCCATCAGCTGTGTACATGTGCATTATGCACTAAATAGGGTCCGACTACGGAATTTACATAGATGTGTTCTTCGTGATTCTGGCCATACTAAACAATCAGGGAGAATACGTTTTATTTGAAAAAAAGTTACTGCACGGATGCTGCAGGCAAACTGTACGCATTCTTGTGCTAGTTCATATGCAATGTGCAAATAATTATCACACTTGACACACGGTATGCAGTGGGGTATAGAAGAAAAATATGCAAGAAGGTGCGCTGTTCTCACACTCCTGAGCAGCGAGGGACAGAAAGAAGAGAGAGAGGAGAGTCAAATGGAGTGTTCTACAGAAATCGAGTGAAAATATGAGCACGGTCATGCAGGGGAGGGAGGAGCCAAGTGCATACACTTCATATTAGGAGGGGATTACAAGCGAACCATGCCTCGTCTTGGGACCGTTTCTTCACTCAACAGCAGTGGTGTAGCCAGGGGGGAGGAGCACACCGGGCCCGTGCCCCCCCCCCCCCCCCATTTTTTTTGCCGTGGCACACAGAGCACAAAGTGACACTTGATCACATCTGCCTGCCCGGCCCCCTCTTCAGATAAAGGTGGTGCCCCCCCCCCCCCTGAAAAAAAATTTCGGCTCACGCCCCTGCTCAACAGTAACATCCATAAAAGGCGGTGCTCTGCCCTACTGTGCTTGTAGTAGGCGGAAACTGCAAAATCTGAATGAGCCAAAGTTGCTGGTTGCTTCATCTGTGCTCTCTAAGCCTACTTTTCTGGATCTCTGCGCGCCTAATGTTGCAGTTTGCGTTATGTCAGAGTAGGTGGAAGCAATGCTGTGAATTTACTCACTTCAGTTTGCGTTGTTCATCATGCCGGCACTGTGAAAGCCAGTGTCGGTAGTCATGCAGTGATGTTCGTGTCTGATTGTGCATGCGTCATACCATACCCATTTGATTAGTATGGAATTGTTTGCTACAGTTTAAAAGGCCAATAAAAGCCTTATTTTGTATACAGCTCTTGAAGGGAGCCCTGCAATACTTTTCCGAGTAATCAAAGATTGACCTCACTATCAGAGTTTATTGCCTCACAAATGGATTGCTGGAGAGATTTTTTGATTCCATCAAGTACGAACGGAGTTTCAGGAATTTATCATGTGCTTCAGGCGCCTTGTCTCTCCATTCACCCTGACGTGTGCGCTGAAAGCTACGCAGTGTCGATGAAAAAGGGGGAAGAAGCTACGTCAGCAGGTGTCATGACCATGAGCATCTTCTTTTTTTGTTTTACCATGCTGGCTCACTATCAGTGTGCTCACGTGCACTCTAGTGTCACTACTACAGCACACTACAGAGCACAACGCCGCCATGTGGTGGTGCTCCGTGGTGGCTGTGGTACCTAGCAGCACATCATCATCAACATCGTCATCATCAGCCTGTCTACGCCCACTGCAGGGCAAACGCCTCTCTCATGTTCCGCCAATCAACTCGGTCCTGTGCTTTCTGCTGCCACGTTATAGGCGATGCGCAAAGCGCCGACCACGCCATCTGCCGCCATGGCTCGGAAGTGCTCGCGGGGTCCGGCGAACAGTGTTTCAGCGAGCGTCTACGCGAGTGCACGGATGGATGTGTTTTTAAAAGTGATTTAACGACTCTCTCGGGCTTCAGCGATGTCGAAAAATGACTGCTGCGTTGTCGGCTGCTCAAACACATACAAAAACTCGCCAGGAACGCACTTCTACATGTTTCCGGTGCTATTTCATGAGCGAGAGCGACGGCGACGGTGGATTGCGGCTGTCCGACGCAAAAAAAGCAATCGCGCTTTGTTTAGGCAGTGATAGAACGATTACCGTGTTTTTATTTCTCCATTTATGTCGCTACGTCTTCAGCTAACGCTACTACGTTTACATTTGGTCGCCTCGCCTGCATTGTAGACGCTACAATGCACATGAGGTTGTTTTCACTGATAAGACGCGATGCCTAGGCTCTCTTGAAAAACGAATGGCGCGAAGCGCTATGCCAGAGAATGTGGGGCAGGTGGCGGCTACTTTACAAAAGCGCCGTGGAATCACACGTGTGCTGCACGAAATGGGCTGCATTCTGCCTAATGATGGCACTGGAATGCGATCACCGGTGCAGAATGTTCGCTGTGCGCTCGCCTCAACTGTATGCATATTGGCTGTAAAACATGGCACCTGTTCGCACTGAAGGCTTTTGACAGGACATTCAACCGATTCAACCTCCCTTTGAATGCCTCGTAACATGACTTCATGCTAATAAAAAACACCCTTGATGTATCCCACTAATACTCATTCGCTTTACACAAGCTGTGTTATGATTGGGGCCATAGGCATGCTCACGGGGCGTGGGGGCTTTCCTATTTGCCTAAGAGGGGGGGGGGGGCGCAAAATCTGCCCCTTCTGCCCCATCTGTCTGTCTGGCGCGGCTAAGCCGCCACTCCTCCTGAAGGCGCACGCCAGAAGAAGCCTCATCTATCAGAGAAACCGACATTTTGTGCCAGAACTGTTTCAACCGCTTCAAACAGATCGCCGTAGAGTCTCTGGATGCATCTCATTCTGACGAAAATTTTGTTCCCGAACAAATTGCTGTCGAAGAGCTACACGTATTCGTGAAGACAACAAAATATATTTTTTTTTCAGCGAAATTACAGGGGGTCGACGGACATGCACCGACGTTCTTCTCTGAAGACACCCAGCAAATACGTAGCCAAGCTGCTATGACAAGCTAGGTGACCACCAGCTCCGCAGTGACTCAGTCCCGCGCCACTAGCGCAAGCTGCCGAGATATTTTTTCGCAAGTTTATCGTGCTAGTTTCAAAGTTTTACCAACGCTGGCCATTCGCGTGGCCGCACCCGTGAAATCCATGCGCCGGCGCGACAGCGCTCCCTCAAAATCTGCTATATAAACACATGGCACGTAAACGAAGCTACTGTGTCGAGAAAAAACGTTGGTTCATGCGTCAACGCATGCAGGCATTAGTGATCGGGACGTTGTAAAGAAAGCGGTGTACTTACGATGAGCTCCACTTCGTAAGGAAGCTTGTTGACGCTTCTCTGTGGCATTGCGTATAGTGACATTGTCGTCCCACACAGCTGTTACATCGGACACATGTCCACTATTATAAAGCGCGGCTCCTTTGCGCACACTATCGCCGCAAAAGTAATTATCAGGGACGCGCACAAGCGGCAAATCGCACGCGCGCACTTCCGTCATGCTTGCAGTGAAAGGAGGCGTCCGCTACGCGACCCTTGTGCGGTTCCAACGGCCGCCGCTACGCGGCTTTCAGTGGCGCCCCTATAGGCGCTGCGCATCGCGAATAGCTACAAACTTCTTAATCTCATCTACCCACCTAATTTTCTGTCTCCCCCTCACGCGTTTGCCATCTCTTGGAATCCAGTCAGTTACCCTTAATGACCACCGGTTATCCTGCCGACGTGCTACGTGGCCGGCCCATATCCATTCTTCTTGATTTCAACTATGATATCCTTAACCCCCGTTTGTTCCCTGACCCACTCTGCTTTCTTCCTGTCTCTTAAGGTTACACCTATCATTTTCCTTTCCATCGCTCGCTGCGTCGTCCTCAATTTAAGTTGAACCCTCTTTGTAAGTCTCCAGGTTTTTGCTCCGTAGGTAAGTACCGGTAAGATGCAGCTGTTATATACCTTCCTCTTGAGAGATAGTGGTAGACTACCATTCATGATTTGATAATGCTTGCCGAATGAGCCCCATCCCATCCTTATTCTTCTAGTTATTTCACTCTCATGGTTCGGCTCCGCGGTTACTACCTGTCCTAAGTAGATGTACTCCTTTACAACTTCCAATGTCTCGCCACCTATCGCAAAGCGCTGTTCTCTGCCAAGATTGTTCCACATTACTTTAGTTTTATGCATATTAATTTTCAGACCTACTCTTCTACTTCCCGTATCCAGTTCAGTAATCATGAGCTGTAATTCGTCTCCCGCGTTACTCATCAATGCAATGTCATCAGCGAATCGAAGGTTACTGAGATACTCTCCATTAACTCTTATCCCTAATTCTTCCCAATCTAGGGCCCTGAAAACCTCCTGTAAACACGCGGTGAATAGCATTGGAGAGATTGTGTCTCCCTGCCGTACGCCCTTCTTTATTGGGATTCGGTCGCTTTTTTATGGAGGACTATATAGTGGCTGTGGATGCGCTGTAGATTTCTTCCATTACGTTTGTATAGGCTTCTTCGATGCCCTGATTCCGCAGTGCCTGCATGACTGCTGATGTCTCCACCGAATCAAATGCCTTCTCGTAATCTATGAAGGCTATGTATAGGGGTTGGTTCTATTCCGCGCATTTCTCTATCACCTTATTGATAGTATGAGCACGACCGCTGCATAAAAAAACAGGTTTTTTTTTTTATGTAGCGGCTGTGGTATGAGTATGGTCTATATTTGAGAAGCCTGTACGAAATTCTGCCTGGTCCTTTGGTTGATTGAACTTTAATGTCGTATTAATTCTGTTAGCAATTACTTTTGTAAATAGCTTGTAGACAATGGACAGTAAGCTGATGGGCCTGTGATTTTTCAGGTCCTTGACGTCCCCTTTCTTATGGATCAAGATGATGTTGGCATTCTTCCAAGATTCTGGTATCCTCCCCGTCGAGAGACACTTCGCATACAGGATGGCCAGTTTTTCTAACCTAATCTCTCCACCGTCTTTCAGCAGGTTAGATGTTACCTGATCCTCACCAGCGGCTTTGCCTCTTTGCATTCCCTTTAGGGATTTCTTTACTTCTCCTGTCGCTACTGGTGGGATGTCAGATTCCTCTGGGCTATTACTGCTTCTTACGTTATCATCCTGACTGTCTCGGCTGCTGTACAGATCTCTGTAGAACTCTTCCGCTACCTCAACTATTCTATCCATATTGGTTGTGACCGGGAAAACCGCTTAGGAGCGAAACGTTCAACAGCGAAGGATCATCATTGGTAGAGGCCGGATTTTTAGGCATTAAAAAAGCTCTTTTTAGGCGGCAAAAATAGGCAGGCAAAATAACGTTTTAGGCCTCCAATATCGTAAATATAGGCACAACAAATTTTCACATGAGTGCAAATAATTTCAAACAAAGACGTGCACGACCTCTATCTACGATAGGAAAACAAAAGTGTTATTAACAAAGGCGCCAACAGTTGAACATAGCCGTGAAAATGGGCTGTGTCCCGCACGCTTTGCAGAACACGGTCTCTCCCGTTTTCTGCCAAACAAAAATGTTATTGTTTAACAAAGGCGCCAACAGTTTTACATTGCAGTGCAATTGGGCTGTGTGCCGCACGGTTTGCAGAACACGGTCTCTCCCGTGTTCTGCACGGTGAGTCAAGTGTCCACTGTCGAATCAACACACTCCTGGGTGTCTTTTCGGCATGATTGAGAAGGGTAGAGCAGGAGCAGACAGCTAGATCGCTAAAATACCAGAAGGGAGGGATTCCTCCTATTGGCTGGGTCGAATCGCATAGAGCCAATTGAACTACTCGCGTAGACAGGCGGGGTGGGGTGTCCCACCTCCTCCGAATCTTTTCAGTTTTGCATGTGTATATATTGTACACATACAAACGCACGCATAAACATACACAAAGTAAAGTATGGTTGAGCCCCCCCCCCCCCCTCCCATCGAAAACAATTTATGGATACGCCACTGCAGTAAAGGCCTTAAAGGGCCCCTTACCAGGCGACATAACGAATTTTAGTTAGACATTGGAAGTTGTTGCGAGCCCAATAAGGAGCGTTATGCCACAAGAATTTTTCTAATCGGTCCGTTAGCAGCCGAGAAAAACAATAATTTGTAGCAGCGCGAAACCATGATGCGAGGAGGCGAGATGCAAACCCTTGCCGCTCGCCCCGTGTAGCTTCACAAGCCTAATCCCTTCCCTGCACTCTTCGGCACGCGAGCGGGAGGATCACATAACATGCACATAACGCATACGCATGAACACGTCATGCGCACACAATGTCACGAGCGCATGACGTGCCCGAACCAGCCCGAGCCCCCAAGACGCGAGCAGTGTTGTGGCGGCGTTCTTTGCGCTTCGTCTCTGCAAGTTATGCCGAATGCGCCCTCGCCGATCACTTGGCTTTCAACCTATTACTGAGCACGAAAGCTTCGTCATTTGCACGGACGCGAGACTAGCGGTGTGCTGCATGAACATCTAGTTAGACGCGGGAGGATAAATGAGCCTAATAAGCGCTGTAACGCGGTAGAAAATTAGTTTCGTTGTAAAGGGTGGCGTCTGCACGATGCGCAAAGCACGAGAACACGAACGCGTGCGAAACAGAGGTAGATTACCCCCGTATTCAGAAACGCTCCTCAACTTGAACTTGACTTGCCACCGCCTTGGGCGGCGCGTTCGAAACGCGTTTGTGCTGCCTTGGCCAGGTGGCGTTGCCTTGGCACAGCCTAAAGGCAGCGCGTTCGAAACGCATTGAAGGCGGTGGCAAGTCAAGTTCAAGTGAAGGAGAGTTTCTGAATACGGGGGTTAGTCTCGAATCTCGCTGCGATTCGCAGTAAAAATTAAAAAAAGACAACGCACACATTCCGTTAGTGTGTTTCATTATTACTCTCAAGTTTTATTCATCTATTCAAGCAACAAATTACACAAACTACACGCCGTATGAAATATTTATCGCGGTGTCACGTGCTACTGTTGGCGACGTCAGAGCACAGTCGTCTACGTAGAGGACCGACGTCACAGCCCTACCATCTACGTAGGGCCATTCCCTCATGTACGTCATCCCCTTATTCTCTGGGCGCGCGGCCGCGAGAAGGGCAAGCAGCGTTCAGTTTGAAATTTGACCCATTTCTGCGGCGCGTAGCGTTGCAAATTTTGGCAGACGTGATCGTGAACGCCCAGTGCATGCACTGCGCTCGTCAGCTCAAAATTGTCAAACCTGGTGAGGGGCACTTTAGAAAGTCAATTACGAACAAAACAAACGCTGCGTGCACATCATATTTTTCTTCCTTTGTTCCTTTGTTTGCTCTTCCCTCTCCTTTCCGCTGACGGCTCTCCGTGGTTTCGCATTCGCCAGCCGCTCGCGCTATGTCAGCGCAGCGGTGAATTCTCGCCGGCGTGTCCCACTTCACTGCTGCTAGAGGTTGTTTTCGGGAGTTGGTTGAACTAGAGGACTAGGTTGAGCCCCATAGTTCCGAACAGTCAATGTTGCGCGGTAACATGAATAACGGTCTCAAGCGCACCCGGGAGCGAAACTTGAGGCTAAAGAGTGTTCATATAAGCGCCATTTTTGAATATAGGCATTTATAAGCATTTAGGCATGAACGGCAAATACAGACATTTATGGGCACTATAAAAACATTTTAAAAGCCCTTCTTAACCTCTAAATCATGCTTATATATCAAAATGGCGCGATAGGAGCGCGAGGAACAAAAGAGGCATTTGGCTAAAATCCAGCCTCTAGAGTCATCACTTCTTGTATTTGTTTTGTAATAACTGAAGGAAGGGACTGCGGCTTCCCTCAGCTTCAGAAGTACAATTTTTGCACACGCGTACATGAATAACAAAAGAGCCAGGTGTTGTGTCAGTGTAAATTGTTCTTGCAGGTACGGTATTCAGCCCTGACAGATGTCTTTTGTGCGAAGGAACTTGCTGTGATAAGTTGCGAATCTGTTTCATCATGTGTGGTGCTCTCTTAAACATTGTTTCATTTTTATGAATGGGTTTTATTTAGAAGCTATAGACAAAGTAGCACCTTGGATACGGTAGTCACTCCTGTATTTCAACATTCCATTACAAAATACCTCGGAAGCTCTAGTCGCAATAGGTGAGCTTACCTCAGTTTTCATAACTGTGGTATTTTTTTTTGATTAATAGTAATCGTAGTGTTCCTTTGTTAAAGTTGCGAATAATCGTTTCAATATTACAATACGTCCCAAAACCGCGCGATATGGTTATGAGGGACGCCGTAGTAGTGGATCCAGAAATTTCGGCCATCTGGTGTCCTTTACTAACGTGCACGGACATCGCACAGAACACGGGCCTCTACTATTTCGCCTCCACCGAAATGCGACCGCCGCCGCCGGGATCAAATCCGCGACCTTCGCATCAGCAGACGAGCGCCGTCTACTGATCCATTGTAGCAGACAATATTTTCTTCTAATGAAATTTTGTGGAATTGCTAGGCTCTGTTGAAAATGGTTGTCTTACTATTCGAAAACTATTCGAATAGTACTCGAGTCATATCCGTATTTAATTCGGTTTCATCGCAGTTCGATTCGTATTCGATTTTGTTTCATCGCTATTCGATTCGTATTCGATTCGGTTCAAAAATTCAGTATTCGCACACCCCTAGTGATAACGCCTCTCAACACGCGCATCCATAGTATTAACACTGCCCGCATTAGCCTGTTCTCTTTTCTTCAATATCGAATGCCATCGCCGTTGATGTAGAACCCCCTGTAGTACATAGACATGCGATTCCCCCCCGCGCCGCTCCGCGACTCGCGTAAAGCGCCGGCCGACCATACACTGCATGCTTCAGGCACCGCGCAGCGTAAGCAATGTGTTCACACGCAAACGAAGCGCCGGATGTATGCAGAGGCCTGTTTTATTTTTGCAAAACAAAAAAGGAGGCATGCCAGCCGCACAGCGAAACGGCCGTCGACCGATACAGCTGTCGTAAAGCTAAGCCGTGTAGCCCAGAGCCGGCACGAAGCGACGCCTCTTACGCGTATCAAAGCGCTCGTTACGCTTTCTGATTACGAAATATCGGTGACAAATCACCGTGTATGAAAACAGCACCACGTGATCGCCAACGCGCCATGAGAAACAAATAAAGCGCCGAGGTACCCGTTAATGTCGTTTGAACTGCTATAAACGCTCACGAGCATGAATTACCAGCGCTCCGCGCGTTCTCTCACCACGGGTCTGCACATCGTGCAAGTTTCATGGCGCACACTAGACGACGAGTCTTTAGTGTTGCTACCATATGCACGTGGGTCTCGCTACCCGCAGACACCCGATGTGCGAATGCGCCGTGCGATGGCTTCGTTAAATGCGAAATGCAATGCAAATTTCCTTGTCTAAAAAGTAATTTAGTTGCCATTGAGCGCAGGACGGGAGCGTGTTACATTCGTTCTGGCCGCTCGCGGAACCCTAAGTTGTCCTTCACGGAACACCTGGGTTCCGCGGAAGCAAGCTTGAGAACCCATGCACTCAGGGCTTAAAGTCTCCCTTCATTGGAGGGGTAGCCCTCAGAGGGCGGCGACCTATACACCTACATACACACATGCATACAACCCCTCAAGAAATGGAAGGAGGGGCCCCCCCCCCCCCCCCCGGTGCCCTGCATGCAATATACCTTATTTATTTCTAGGTTATTTCTAGGTTGTTTAATAAGGTCGTTGCCAGGCCTTAGCTATAGGTGATGCTATAGCGCATCGCCCCGAACTTTGGCCAACGTTATAACGCCCGCAAAAAAAAAGTAATCTTATAGACAACACCGTCACAAGATTAAACAAACTTCTCCCTGTGCTTCTTATTACATCTTCTTCTCGATCTCTCGATCGACTTGCTGGCACAGGCTACCAAGCTTATTGGGCAGAAAACAACAGCCCCTAACGCCTGCCCGGCCGACCACTCTTTTGAGACTGTGCGCTACCTTGTGCACATAAGGGACAACCGTTACAGTTTGCTGCGAGAGTGCCTCGGACTGAACAGCTGCTGAGCGCTTGTTTTTAAAGCCTGCTACGAGGCTTTCGGCGATGTTAGCCAAAAGCGTTACTGGAAAACCTACAAGCTTCAGACGTGCTACTTGCGAACGAAAACTTGCTTCAACTTGTTGGTCACAGGGCCGCCTTCATGCAAGCTCTCGCAATGCCGCGCCTAACAACCTTCGAATGCGCAGAGAAAAACGGGAGACGGCTCTTTTGATACATCGGCTACATCATAAATAGCTATTTACTAACGACAGCTCTAAGTCTAAGAAGCGTAGTTTGTTGTCTGGAGGATGCTCAGTGGTCAATTGAAAAGAACTGAATACCGAGAGGAACACGTCAAAAATTGTAGCAGCAGCAGGCTGCGCGTCAGGAGGGCTAGTGCTGTAAAAGATTGAAAAGTTATCCACGTATGCGTATTGCATCACCTTTTCCGTGATAGTCTGTCTGAGCTTGCTCTCAAGATTACAGTCATAACTGGTTAGTAAAACGTCACTGTGAAAAGGGGCGATGCATGAGCATATATGCACACACCTTTCTGCTGTATAAAAAGCAGCTTTGTTCTCAGTGCCGATATTTTTCAATTTTGCATGTGTATACGCGCACACATACAAACACATGCATGAACATACAATACACCAAGGGTGGACGAACCCCTCCCCCCCCCCCCCCCCCCCCCCCCCACCACCACTCCCCGGCCCCCTAAAAAAAAAGATCCTGGCTACGCACCTGGCACAGACGTCAACGTTCGTTGGCGTATTGCAGCGGGCACGAGCACCGCTACATACCACAGCTTGCCGAGTCATAACATATGCAATGTTTATTACGTTGTTAAGCGAATAACCAACACTGCAACCACAATCGTCTTTAAACAAGCCCCACAAGCGCCACCACAAATGATGGTGGGCAACCACTGGTATTTATTTACTATTTACTACGGTATGTGCCACGTGGTTGCTTCTAGAGGTCGTTCATGCGCGTTTTTCAGCGTTCGCCTGCTGCATTAAAATCGCCAACTATAACGAACGGTATGCCTTTCTGTTGTTGAACCCATACAAAGTGTCCGTTTTAAGGTTTTCCAATGTCTACTACTGCTGTTGCCCGGTGATGTTCACCGTGTATCATGCATGGTACATACCCGCATACCACAGGCCTTGGTAACCGGATGCACGCCACACATGGCTCGGGGAAAGATTTTCATGACGTGCGCGATAGGCATGTCATGTTACATATATGTCATGGCCTAGTCAATCCTGTTCGTAGTACACAGATCCTCCGATTCTATTATTGGTATATACGAAGTTTAGAAGAGGACCAGGGGGGCACACGTAGGCGGCTTGATTGATAGGAACTACCAAACTACCTTTGGTTCGAACAGAAATGCATCGAATTTAATAACATTTATTCATCTTTTAACACGAAAGTGTCTTATGCCGGAGCCCACGAAGACTTCAGTGACGTATTTCCGTCACGGAAATGACGTATAAAAATGTACACGATCAGACGGCAAAGAAAAAAATCGCAGCATATCCACGGAGTGAATGGTGATGAGTGGGCGAAGCTGCGGAGCTTCATCGGTAAACCGTGAATCTTCCGTGAATTCTGCCCAACCGACGTGAGATCGGGCGCGTTTATACTAAAGGTTCGATGAGTTATGACGACTTGCAGCTCACTTTAATTTTACATGTACGCTGTGAATTTTCATTATTTAGAAAACCATTGCTTTAGAAAAATCTGGCGTCTTTCGTTAAGCAGGTGGCGTCTTTTCGTTTTGCTTTAGAAACATCTGGCGTTCTTTCGTTTTGCTTTTACAAAACATCTGGCGTCTTTCGTTGGTTTATTTCATCAATCAACGGCGTTTTGAACAAAATTTTTATTGTTTAATCACGCACAGGAGAAATCTCACCAGGCACTACTTTGGAGGTAAACAATGGCTGCTAATGGGAATGAGAGACAGAAGAAGTCGGCTTTTAGCTAACACTTACACTTCTACTAACGTTTCCTACTGGAACATGCTAATGGCTGCTAATGGGGAATGAGAGACAGAAGAATTCGGCTTTTAGTTAACGCGCACGCTGCGAATTTTTTATTGTTCAACAACGCACAGGAAAAATCTCCCACCGGCACCGCCTTGGAGGTCAAAGCGTAAGACTTGTTACGGACTACGACTACTACTACTGCTACTACTACGACGACGACGACTACGAGGGACGAACGGGTGCCGCCTTAAGGAGCCTCGCCCCTAAAAAGCTCCGTCAAAGGGCATCGAACCCACGACCGCTCGGTCCGCAACAACATATGCCGGGCGCGCTATCCACTGCGCCACGGTCCCAGACTCTAGTGGCTATACAAACGCGCCTTCTATATCTACCACTCTCCCGGTCGGCGGGGTGGTGTTGCCCTCTGGGTGCGGTAAAGTAATTCGTCCTTACTGTGGCCTCCGCGATTAGCACCTGCAACGCGTTACACGTCCGTCCCATTCGGTGCGTTTCCAATAGAAGTTCAATTTTCTCAATGCCTTAACACACCGCAAGGTGGCGACCTCAGCCCAAGCGTCGTAAAAGCGTCGGCCTCGCTCATAGCATCACGCTAATCCAAACCAAAAATAGCTCTGCGATGCGCGCCTGCCTCACCTGGCTGTAACATCGCGTTCCTCGCTCACGCGCTCGCCCCGAGAAAAATCGCGCCCGGACCACCAGGGCGGCACGACGCGCTTTGCGTTTCCCTCTAGTCCGGCCATGGTGTTTAATCACATTTTAAGATGCCGCGGGATGGCGACCAAGTTCTGCGTCCCATATGTGACGCTCTTCTGGCTATCACACCTCGTTCTCTGATTACGCTTTCACCGTTAACTACTACAGCTACCACAAGGGTTTGTTTAATCATTTAACATGGACGTTAGTCGTCGGGATGGAGATGTACCGCCAAGCATCAAGAATCCATCCACGTTAAACGGTGCTATATCTGCCAGACATCAATAGACATTGTGCAAACTCTCTTATATAAATGTACAGCAAACATTCCGTTATTTCTATGAGGGCACGTTTTACTTTCGTGTTATTGCGATTTCTATGACGGAGGGATCAACCATGTTTTTTTGGCATTTCATTCTCCCAGGAATAATCGGTTACTTCCAATCACCGCGCGCCTCATATAAGTCTCGCTCCTTGGTGGCTTTTGTAACCCATTACAGAGTCTGTAGCGCAAACACTTAAGCGCTGAAAGAAAGATGACGCAGTGACTCGAAGGAAGGAACGCAGAGAGCAATGCACACGGGCGCTTTGATTCTGTAAAATGTACGTAAATCAACTCGCCCACATCGCCGTTCCTTTATAAACCGCTGCATGTCAGGCTGATTAACAGCGCGCAGAAACCGGTCAAAAATGAAGAAACCACCCACACACAATGTGCCGTGTCTGTGTGCTCTCATTCAGTTGTCCCGTTTCTGCGCGCTGTCTCACGCAAATTCCAGAAAAAGTATACGCTTAATGAAGCTGTATATATTTGCTACTTGCACAACGGGAGCGCAGCGCCATTATTTTTGAACAAGTTGCAGTCATAGATAGCTGCCAAATATAGTGTGGTTTAGCGACCCGGGACCAGGTTCAATGGCTCGCTTTCAGCGAGAGGCTGGTTCGCTTCCGTTGATCGGACAGACAGACATGGAAGTGTGCGGGAGGCCTCTCCTTCCTCCTCTTGCGTCTGTGGTGATCGTCAACGGGATCACGTTGCGACCCGGCAGCACACTCTGGTAGCGAGCGAAGATCTCGGGGTCCGAGGGACCATAGCCGCGCTCGGGCTCCATCGCTGCGTATATGTCCTGGGAGCAAAGATGGATCGATGACGATATGTTAGTGTGGTAGATTCACTCTCACAAGAGAAAGCGAGAGAACGATGGATCGGCATCTATATGACGTGCCCGTAAATGTCAAGAGAAGACCCGTCATCCTGTATGGCGCACACACAATACATGCGCATTGGTCGTAAGCCACATTCACCTCGTATTTTTGTAACCCACAAGCGTGCGCACGAGAGAGGCAGGGACACCCCCCCCCTCCATTCACTTAAAGGGGGCGCCACTTCTGCCCTATACCTTTACTCAAGTCGAAACTTTCGCGTCATTTTTCAATGCGTAGTGTTATGGTTACGGTTGACCATAATGGTGACCAAGGATCCTGTGGTGCGATCTTGTACGCATTCCAAATAAACACGGAGGCGTGGCGTTACATCCAGCCGCACGCGAATGGCCCATGTGAACCGCGACAGACGTCACGGCCCTGCATTGACCAATCGCGTGCGGTCACGTGGGGCTGGATGTAATGCCACGCCTCCGTGCTTATTTTGGAATGCGTACAAGATCGCACCACTGATGTTGCATTCAAATAACTGTTCCATGGAAAGCCGGGCACCAATGGCAGGCCTTTGTGAGAAGCACATATCATCGCTTCATACAGAGTACCCTGCGCGCGCTTATGCTGCAATCAAAGTCAGGGGAACTGAAACACGGGGAGACAAACAGGCTCGCGTTTGACCTTGTCAGCGATGTCTTTGTCCTTTTCCCTTTGCCCCGTGTGTTTAGTCCCGCCGTTAAAACTTGCGGCATTAACAGTTCTCGTGAATGATTAGCGGTCTTCACTACGTATGCCATTTATGGTTGCGTGGTGCGGCTGTCGTGGCACTCCTGACACATCCTGTCCGCTGCATAGTTAGTGCATAGTGAGTACGGGAATTCTTTTTTTCGTTTTCCAGGGCATAGACGTGCGCACCAGGGAACAGCTCATTCACCCCTCATCCCCTTCTTGTGGGATAAGGGCAGACAATTTCTCAAACTTTTTTTTTGGGGGGGGGGGGAGGAGGGGGGAGGGGAGAGGGTGCTGATGTCAGGCAACAGTTCGAGTAGTATTGAAAAGAAATCACGTTATATCCACGAAGTGAATGATGGTTGAGGAGCTGGCTCGGAGAAGATCGGGAAAACCCGTGAATCTTCCGTACAAGTCCTCTACCATCACATGAAGACGTGACACGCGTTGTATATATACATATATACACAATTAATGTTTTATTGATTTACAATTTTGATGAACTATATACACAATTTACAATTATATATACACATTCATGAAGTATATATACAAGAAATATCTAAGAGCATCTGATTCTCCATTGCCGACACTTGCAGGCGCAACGCTCCTAATGTTCTTTCAATTTGAAAACTGCCCTCGAGACGCGCACGACAAAGTGGCCCTAAAAATAGCTGTCCGAAGCTCGCCTGCCTGTCGTCCGCGTTCCCCGCTCGCCCTGTGAGAACTAACGGCCAGGCTAGAGGGAAGACACGACGCGCGTAGCGTTCCTCTTCGCGTTCACGACGCTTTGAATGGATCGATGCAGGTTACGGCGCGGGACTTAGCCCCAGCTTAAGAACCTGGCGAGCCAGCTCCTAAAATTACGAAACTTTGAGCAGGATCACCAGCATTTGCATTGGGCACCGCGCTTTTATTTCAGGCTGCTCGTGCAATTGATGCAGGCCGTATTCTCGTCGCCCATACGCCACGGAAATGGTGACCAGCTTTGTTTTCTGCAGAACAGCACAATTGACACGGCAAGGGTGACACCTACATATGTTGGTGGATTTTCTTTAATAGGTACTTGGCCATAGTTCCTGCTAGAGAGTTTTAACTGCAGCACAATACGGAAGTTACTTTTAAACTTGAAATATTTCTAGTCATTCAGTTTGTGGGCGGCAAGGCAAGCGGGAGGGGCACCATTATACCCCGTGTCCTTGTTGGTCAGTACGATGTTCCACATAGTTATGACCAGAACCAATTACAGCCCAGCTGTCTATACGCTCAGCGAGAAATATTGCTTTACGATGCGTCAGACTCACGTGGCCGTTCTCCGCGAATGTGCGCATAACCTGCGTGATGATGGCCACTATACAGCAAAGGACGATGACCAGCTGGATGACGCCGGTCCAGGCTGGGTACACGTAGTCCAGCAGCCGATACTTCTGGGCGTTCACCGAGCCGAGGGAGACCGTCTGCGAGCGACGAGGCGTCATATTAGAAGAATTCGCGACCTTAAAAGTGTCGAGTGTCCTCCCCCCAGGCTCAATCCCCGGCCGTGGCGGTGACATTTCGGAGGCAGCGAAATACTAGAGGCCCGTGTACTACCCTTGGTACGTGCGTCCCCGGGTAGTGGAAATTGCGGGAGCCTTCTCTGCTGCGTGCCTCATAGTCATATGGTTTTGGCACGTAGCACCTTACGTATTATTATTATTATTATTATTATTATTATTATTATTATTATTATTATTATTATTATTATTATTATTATCATCATCATCATCCCATTGGCTCAACAAGTCAACGTGGTAGAATTCTCGCAGTATCCATAGTAACATTGCTTGATACCGTACATCTCGACAGATAATGGGTCTATTTGGATACAGAGTGGCACACATGGAATCACTCGTGTACTTTGCGTGTCAGTGAACTTTGCGTTGATTTATCTCTTCGATGCGTACGATGGATTTGAATGACCAACAAACTTGTCCAGGAGGAAATTTGTATATTAAGGAGCTCAGTTTTTTAAACTTCAGGCGCAGACTGTCCGGGCTTCGTAGCGCGGCTGCTATTTGTAGTTTGAAGTCAGGAAAGACGCTTATTTCGCTCATTTCTGCAACCCATAAGGGTGCACGGCACATCGTCCTGGGCAAGGGCAGTGAAAGACAGAAGAGACCGGCGGGAGACCGGCGGTGCCCGGCGGCCCTGGGAATCGAACCCAGTACCTCCGGAGACGGACGCTATAACCACTTGATCGCCGCTCGCGGCTGAATGGAATCAGCCTTTTTAATGTTCCTTTGCTACCCTGTGCCGCTGGAAACGCTTTGGTAGGGTGGCGGAGTTATGTTTGGAGTTCCCGGGATAGCCAGAAAGAAAGCCTCCTAGATCGAGCGGCGTGCGGTAACCATACCAAAATGTTTCCCGACATTTCCGCTAGGGGATGGTCGCACGCGCATTGGTGCCGTGAAAAAAAAATTACACCATCTCCCCCTCAAGGGAACCATGAGGGGATGCGAAGCCGCATTGGGGGCGCACACCAAGTTTCCGTTACGTTCACTCGGCGTTTCCGTTAGTGTGTGAGGTTTGTATCATTAGACAGTTATAGTTTAGCGGGCTTAACGGAATAGCAGGCTTACCGGAATAGCGGGACAGAAATGCGCATGCGCAGTACCGTAGCGTGACCCGTAGCGTTTACCGTACGCACGCTATTTTTCAGATTTAGCGTTAGCGTGTTTGCGTGGTTAACGTAGTGTACGTAAAACATGGCGGTGGTTTTCGACGCCCGCTTCGAACTGAATTTAGCGTTGATGTGGACGGATCCACTTCTTTCGTAGCAAACGACTGTGCGAAATGGCTTCGCTTGCCTTCAGTAGCTTCGACGACACGGTATTACGGATAACTTAGGCGTAGTTTTGAGATCGCTTCCCATTTCGAAAGTC
>NC_051177.1:145608519-145633457 GCF_013339695.2 Rhipicephalus sanguineus | reverse complement strand
GTCCTTGGGCGTCGCATCGACGACGTCGATCGACAGCTCACCTCCACTCAACAACGCCGGGGTGCACGTTTTCCGATGCAACAGCGCCGCCTCTTGCAAAGCCGCGACCGTAACACCACTTCGTCGCGGCAACCTTATAACAACGGCTAGTGTTACGACCACCGACGCTTCGGGGACAAAGCCCGGCAATGTCGACCACCCTGTTCCGTGGGACAGGCGGAAAACGCCAACAGCAGCTCGTAGAGACGGCCGCAAGCTGCCAACCCGGAGCCCGTCGCATCTTCGTCACCGACCAAACCACGAAGCAGCGGTTGCTTGTCGACAGCGGTTCCGACATTTCCTGCTACCCGCGATCCCATCTTCAAGGTCCTCGTCCACGACGTCTTTCGAGCTCAGTGCGGCTAACCGCTCCACAATCAACACGTACGGCTCGCTTTACCTGCACATCCAGCTCACAAACTTACGTCATGACCTTCATTGGAACTTTGTCATCGCCGACGCCGCCGAGCCAATCATCGGCTCAGACTTTCTGGCCCACTATAACCCCCTTCCGGACTGCCGCAACGACCTCTTCATCGACGCGACAACGGGACATTCCACAACAGGCCAGCAAACGACCGCCCAACAGCCAAGCATCAAGGTACTGAGTGTTGAGAATCATTCGCCGTACCACGTCATCCACGCCGAATTTCCCGGATTGACGCGCCCCAGCGGACTGCCACGCAAAGTGCAGCCCACCACCGTGCACTACATCCGGACCACTTCAGGCCCTCCGGTTTTCTGCCGCGCCCGTCGCCTTGCCCCGGACCGCATGCGCATATCCAAAGCAAAGTTCGAGGCCATGCTCCGCGAAGGAATCGCCCGCCGCTCTGACAGTTCATGGGCCTCACCACTTCACCTTGTTCCGAAGAAGACCGAAGGCTGGCGGCCCTGTGGGGACTACCGTGCCCTCAACGCACGCACCATCCCGGGCAGGTATCCCGTCCACCACATAGAAGACTTCGTCCATCGTATTCATGGCTGCCACGTGCTCTCCGTGCGAGACTTGAAGGCCTACACACAGATACCCGTCAATCCGGATGACGTCCCGAAAACAATCACTCCCTTTGGCTTGTTCGAGTTTCCCTTCATGAGCTTCGGCCTGAGGAACACTGAACAAATCTTTCAGCGCTTCATCGACGAAGTCGTCCGCGGCCTCGACTTCTGCTTTGTTTACCTTGACGATATACTGGTATTTTCCCGCGACACCAAAGAGCACCACAGGCACTTTCGTCTGCTGTTCCAACGCCTCGATGACCTTGCTCTACTCGTTATTATTCAAAAAAGCACGCTAGGCGCTTCCATCGTCCGCTTCCTCGGCCACGAAGTTTCATCTGAGGGAATTCGGCTCTTGACCAACGCATCTCCGACCTGCAAAATTACCCTCAACCCACCACCGCTAAAGACCTTCGCCGTTTCCTCGGCATGCTTAACGTTTACAGGCGTTTGTTGCCACACGCGCAACCGACTACCAGGCTCCCCTCCATGATGCTTTGGCTGGCCTACGAGGAAACCAACCCGTCATGTGGACGCCGACGTTAGCGAAAACAGCAGCATCCCTCAACTGGAACAAACACTTTAAAATATATCAGTACAATCAACACCAATGACCCCATAGCGAAAAAAAAAATGAAAAAAAAATGTAAAAAAAACTGAAACCAGGAAGATATTAGGTCAAAAGACGAAGTGCAATACAGAATGCAAAGTACATATCGAACGAAATAACTTTTACGCAATTATGCAAAATTACAAGTACACTAAAATAAATATTTCTAATTAATAATATACTTAGGGAGGGTACAGTACAAGAGAGAAAGTACATTTTTACAATTTTCCTTAGATTGTTTTTAGTACTAGTACCTTGTTCTAAAAGTTCATGGACATAGCTATAGTTGTGGAGTAGATTAGGTATTTCATATGACAATGTCTGCTTTCCATTGGTTGTCCTGAATAATGGCAGTCGAAATCTGTCAAAACATAGATCATAGCGAGCATTGCTTGGGTAGCAATGCTCCATATAACTGCCCACGCTGTTTCCAATTTCTTTGCCGATGTATATGGTGAGTTTAAGACTGTAGAGTTGGCGGACAGTAAGTATCTGAAGCTCGTCAAAAAAAAAAAAAAGAAAAAGAGGAGAGTGTTCCCTAGGTTGCAGATTTTCTATGCAGCGTACAGCCCCTTTTGTAAAACTAATAGCCTGTCTAGGTTAGTTATTGAAGTCGTGCCCCCAAATTAAAAGACAGTAATGTAATTGTGAATGAACTAAAGAGTAATATAGCTGGAGCTTCAGCCACTTTGGAACTAGAGATCTAAGTTTGCATAAAACAGAAATCGATCTAGACATATTGGCGTGCATTTTGTTTATTTGCAGTGTCCAGCTCGGGTTCTCATGAAAAAAGTACACCTACAAATTTAAAGAAAAGGAGACGTTGGATCTCGTTATTTTTAAACCAGGCAGAATTGTCATAATCATTACACTTATTTTTGCTCTTAAAAAAAATAAATTTAGTTTTACTAACGTTCAGTTGTAGTTGGTTCGAATCTATCCAGTATGAAAGTGAGTATCTCTGACGATACAGAGTCAGTCTGTATCTCTGACGATACAGAGTCGTCATTGAGTAGAATGAAGGGTAAGAAAGTGTCCAGAGGGCTTCGTGGTAACCTTGCGTACAGAAAATGGGCTAAAGTCCGTTGTTTCGTGTTTCGTCGTGTTGTACGCGTAAGTTATAAAAGGCAGCACGTCATCCCAGTTCTTATGATTGGAGGAAACGTACATGGCAGGCATGTTCGTCAGCGTTCTGCGTGTCCGTTGAACGAGGCCATTTGTCTGCGGATGATACGGTGTTGAATGACGGAACTGTGTAGTGCACACACGAAGTAATTCTTCAACGGCATCAGCAGTGAACTGGCGGCCACGGTCACTAATAATAACTCGTGGTGGGCCATGGCGAAGGACCACGGAATGCAGCAAGAAGACCGCCACGGAAGCAGCGGTGGAAGAGGGTATGGCTGCAGTTTCGGCATACCGTGTAAGATGGTTCACGTACACTCTAAGCCAAAAATGGAAAAAAATGAGAGTAACTGCGGGTTTTAGTCTTAAAGACCATCTATTATTCCCCAAAAAGACTCACTGGAACAAAATGGCGGACATGTGTGAAGTTGGGGGAGTAACAGTTTAGTGTCCAGTTTCAAAGGGAGCAACAGAGGGACGAACGGCAACAGTTGCTCTCGACGCGCAACCGTTGCTCTCCTGCAGGACGCCGCAAGCAAATGTACACGCACCCTGTATAGGTCGATGCATGGGCCACACTTTCTTGCGGGCTGGCATAAGGAAACTACTTTTTGTGAACTGAACAGAGAGATACGCACGCTAACAGGGACATTTAGCTTTTGCGCATGCTTTTACAGCGAAAGCTGTTATGAGCTCACAAGGGCCGTTTTTGGCGCCGTAGTTGTCCACCGCTGCCAGCGGTGTCCGTAACCACTATCGCTCGAAATAAAAAAAACGAAAAAAGAAAAAAAATTCCAGGATAAAACGAGGTTCGAACCTGGGTCCTCTACGTAGGAGCCCAGTGTTCTACCTCAGAGCCACGCGGGTGCTTGAAACTGCATTGCAAAAAGACGCCATATAGGCTTCATGCCGGGAAGGAACCACATTAACATATGTTATGTAGCGTGGTAGAAGAGTAAAACATCAACCAGGCGTCACACAATGCGAATTCTGTAAACAGGCGCCACACAAGGCGAATTCTGCAACGTGTGGGTTGTTGAATGCTTCCAACCCATTACAAAGGGCTCTGCCATGATTATTCATCGTCATCAGCAACAGCATCAACAAAGTGCACATAATGCCTTACAGGTGCTTAGCGGGTACCACGGTTCTCCGCAGAATGACGAAAAATTGCATAGTGGCTGCTTCCCTTCTTCACAAAAATTATGATGATTTGTAACGGAGTGGGTTCCTCGCAAGTGCACTTATATTGGTTTTCAAGGAAGCCCATAACACTCCCATGATCCATTTCCTCAGGGTCTCACTAAAGTTAATTCCCTCCCTCTCTCTCTTTCTCGCGTTAACATATGTTATAAAGCGTGGTGGGAGAGTTAAATAGCGACCGGGAGTCACACAATGCGAATTACGTAACTAGTGGGTTGTTTAAAGATTCCAACCCATTACAAAGAACTCAGCTATAATTCTTCATCGTCATCAGACGTCGCATCAACAAAGTGCACATATTGCCTCAAAAATGGTACCTCGCTTCTCCGAAGAATTACGAATAATGTCGTGGTGGGTGCTTCCCAATTTCACAAAAATTATGATTTGTGCCGTAGTGGGTACTTTGCTAGTGTACTTTTATTAGTAGCCACAAGAGAGTTTATAACGGGCTATAGAAATGCCAGTCTTCCAGCTTTCGCTGTGACTGTGCTGCGCTTTCCGCGCAGGCCTGGCGTTTTTTAACGTTACCATGTTATCGGAATACCAGATTGCGTTTACCGTGTTACCGGAACGCATGTTCTAGAAAAGTTTTAGCTCCGCGTACGTAAACGTTTACGCACGTACGTAAAAGTATACCTTTACGTTTGCGCCAACCATGAAATGGTGATGATTAAATGCCAGATTTTTAGGCACTAAAAAAGCGCGTTTTAGGCGCCAAAAATAGGCAGGCAAAACAGCGTTTTAGGCCTCCAAAATCGTAAATATAGGCACGATAAATTTTTACATAAATTCAAATTTCAAACAAAGATGTGCCCGACCTGTATCTACGACAGGAAAGTCAGAAATGTTCATGATGGCACAAAGGCGCCAATGTTTCAACATAGCCATGTAATTGTCCCTTTTCCCGCATAGTTCGCAGAACACGGTCTCTCCTTTTATTGTCTGGCATGGTGTGTCAAGTGCCCACCGCCGAATCAACACACTCCTGTGTCTCTTTCTTATCGGCGTGGTTGGGAAAGGCAGCACAGGAGCAGATACCCAGGCCACTAAAAGACCAGAAGGGAGGGATGCTTGGTATTGGCCGGGGCTAATCGTGTAGGGTCAATTTGTCCCCTGTTGGTGAACATCCCAAAGGGCCCCTCACCAGGTTTGAGCATTTCGAGCTGACAAGTGTAATGGATGCACTCGGCGCTCATGATCACGTCTGCCAAGGTTTGCGACGCTACGCGCTGCGGAAAGACGTGAAATTTCAAACTGAACGCCGGTGCCCTTCTTCTAGTATATAGGCGCGCGCCCCCAGATGGAGGGGCTGACGTAGTACAATGAGTGGTCCTGCATAGTTATTTGGGCACTTACGTCGCTCACCTACGTAGACATTGGCGCTCTGACGTCGCTAACAATAGGATATGACGCTGTGGGAAGTATTCGAGACGACATGAGTAATTTGTTTAATCTGTTGCTTGAATGAATGACCGAAAACTGAGAGAAATAATAAAACACAGATACGGAATTTAACAGCTAAGCTGTTAATGCTAGCCGTAATGTGTGCGGCCTACCAGAAAACGGATATGTGCCTGTCAGAAAGCCACCATAAACGGGCCACAGAAATTGGGTAAATCTCACCACTGGTCAATTAAAGATGAAGAAGGCAACATTTACTCCAACAAATGGCTGAGAAGCGATGGCGGCGAGCCGAAGACCCCGAGTACGTACAATACGAGGGAATGGGAAAGGAACCCGAAGCGATGGAAGACCTACGTCAACGACGACGTGCCCGTAGATCTATGAGAGTTGCAAACGCTTAGTTTCAGCGCGAGGTTCTGTCTCGGGAGTTTGGACATCCGTGTCGTGTCTGTGACAGTCTGGTTTAACTCGAACCTCTGTACGCTGAGAATCAACGTAGAAACAACCCAGCATCACCTAGCTAAACCTTGCAACGACCTAGAAGCAACCTAGAAACAACCTGCATCACCTAGCTAAGGCATAGAAACAACCTAGAAGCAACCGGATTAGTCTACGGAATGGTCCAGTTTCGCTGTTTCGAGCTTCACTCGGCTTAGTGCAAGCTTCGCCAATTTTTTTCTCTTTCTTTTTTACTTCTAATCGCAGCGAGATGCCTGACTTATCTGCCGCAATTCCGCATGCGTTCGTGTTCTCGCCATTCCCGCGTCGTGCCGATGCCAGCCCCGACAACGCTTGGCGCCTTTTTGGTGCCTTTTTGGTGCATCGTCCCTCACAGCAGTTCTAGCTGTGCGACGCGGTGTAACGATACGTGATCTGAGCCAGCGTTTCCAAACGTGCGCGCACTGAGGAGTCCATCCCACAGAAACGAACGCCGAAACGACACACCGATCGCGTTCGCGAGCTGGCCCTGACTCGTCATGCGCACGTCACCTTGCGTGCGCATGACGTGTTGATGCGTCTGCGTCATGTGATCCTACGTCTGCGATACAGAAGCGGGCAGGGAAGAGACTTGGCTTCCGAAGGATACACGGGGCTAGTGGCAAGGGTTTCAAGATCGCCTTCTCGCATCACGATTTCTCGACTCATAATGAACCAATTTGAAACATTCATGTGGTAAAACGCTCTTCATTGGGCACGCAACAACGCCCAGTGTCTAACTACAATTACTTATGTGAGCTCAGAGCGGCTTTTACAGAAGTAAATTACAAAGAAAACAATAGCTGCGTGCGCATCACACTTTCTATTTATTTTCAACTAAACCCTCCTTTACCCTGGCGGCACTGCACGATTTCGCATTCGTTCTGCAGTGCATCTTCCTGAGCGGCCGCGGCTGCGCACCGTCCTGGTCTCTCGTCTTCATGCCGCAGCTGCAACCGCGAGGCTCCTGTACACCTTGCCTCTGGTGGCACTTCCTCTACGGCAACGGGAGCGCCTCGACCTGTTGCATAGGGGCTTCATTCGGAGTGTCCTTGGCCTGCCGCGGTCCTCGCAAGTGGCAGCCACCCTGGCAGAGGCGGGCGCCTGGCCCCTCTCCCTGCTCTTACAGCAGCGTGGTCTCCTCCACATCGATCGGCTCGCCCACGCGCCTGATGGACGCCCTCTCCTTGCCCAGCTGGAAAGCCGACCAACATCTCGGATGGGCGCGCTGCTACAGGTCTATCGAGAAATTGTAGGACCTGTGCCTCCAGCCATGGCCCCTCCTCCGCCGACAGTGAAACCACTGACAGTCACTACCGATCTAGGTCGGCTCTCCAAGCGTCGCTCACCCACCTGCGCTCTCCAGCAGGCAGTCGCCTCCAAGCTAGAGGAAGAGTTGGCTGGTAGGCTTATTGTCTACACCAATGGCTCCGTCCCCTCAGCTACAGGCTCCGCCACGGCCGCCTGCGTCATGCCAGCCCTTGGTAGAACGGCCTCCTGTCGTCTCCCCTTTGATGCCTGCTCTACCGCCGCAGAGACCGCCGGTCTCCACCTCGCCGTGGACCTCCTGGCAGCAGACCCCCCCCCCCCCATGTGTCCCGTGGCTGTCGCGTGCGACTCACGAGCCGCACTGCAGGCCGTGGCGAAACCGGAACGGGCGGGCTTCGGAACTCAACTGCTGGTCACCAAGCTGCATGCCCTCCTCGCCAGTGGCGTCGATGTCTCCCTGCATTGGGTCCCATCTCATGTGGGTATTCAGGGAAATGAGCAAGCAGACGCACTGGCGAAGGAGGCACATCACTCTACCGTCGCTGTCTGCCGTGCTGTGGTCGCCTCAGACTATTCGAGGCTGACCTTGAGGCGGCTGTTGCTACGCTGCCACCCCGACGAACGTGTGGCCAGGCTGGAACCTCCGACCAGGCTGCCTGACAGGGGCCTCTCCAGGAGAGAGCGGTCCCTTCTACTGCGTCTACGCATCGGCTGCTCCTGGCCTGCGGCACGACGTCATCGACTCGGCAGAGCTTCGTCACCTGCGTGCAGTGCGTGTGGGGCAGACGAAACAATTGATCACCTATTGTGTGTGTGCCCAGCGCTTCAAGCACAACGAGCTGCCTTGCTCGCCGCACTCCGTCGCCAGGGTATTCCCGCGGCTACACAGAGGGACCTCCTTTTCCCTGAACAGCACCACACCCAGGTTTTCAAGGCGGTTATTCGCTTCCTTGAGGACACTGGACTGGCCAACCGGCTATAGTAGCCGCCCGCCGCGTCCTCGGTCATGGACAGCATTCCTCCTCTCCTTCTCCTCCCTCTTCTCATCTTTATCTCCCTTTCCCTCTTTCCCCTACAGGCGCTGAGCCGTGCTCCCAATTAGGGTTGCAGAAGTTGCGCCTTTTCCTTTCCTCAACCTCTCCTCCTCCTTCGTTCTCCACCTTCCCACGGCTGCACAGAGGGACCTCCTGCTCCCTGCCCACCACCACACCCAGGTCTTCAAGGCTGTTCTTGACTTCCTTGGACACACTGGACTGGACAACCGGCTGTACAAGCCACCCGCCGCGTCCTTGGCAATGGACGCCACTCTCCTCTTCTTCTTCTTTGATTCCCATCTTTATTTCAGTCTCCTCATTCCCCTGCAGACGCTGAGACGGGCTTCCATTCAGGTTCACTGCTGCTAGCGGATGTTCTTCCCGAGCTTGGTTGAACTAGAGGGCTAGGGGTAACCCCATAGAGTTTTAGAGGTCCATATTTCCCGGTAACATGAATTACGGTTTCAAACTGCACTTGAAAGTGAAATTTGAGGTTAAATAGCGCTTATATAGGCGCCGTTTTTGAAAATAGGCATTTATAGGCACTTATAGGCTTTTGGGCACCAACCCGAAAAATAGGCATTTATAGGCACTATAAAAACACTATAAAAGCCCTTCTTAACCTCTAATTCATGCTCACATATCAAAGTGGCACCATAAGAACGCGAGGAACAAAATAGGCATTTGCCTAAAATCCGGTCTCTAGTGATGATAACTGCATTTAAATTACATCTAATTTAGATAAGATTGCATCACCGCTGCGGCAAAATCGCGCGAGGTTTTCAGCGTGTACAGTATCCCATACCGGGTTATCCGGCGATGGTGTCGACATCTTGTGACGCCGCGTGCAATCATAGTCATGGACACGTTTGTTTTCGCCTAGTGTTTTTGAGGGGACAAATGATTAAAAAGGTAACTCATTCGTACTTATGCCGCGGCAAGGCATTTACTCCAGAAGTAGAATGCACGATGTTTCTGCAATAACAATTTTCTACTTGCCTGGGTAATCTTGGATGGATGGATGCTATGAGCGTCCCCTTTAAAACGGGGCGGAGACATGTCTGCCACCAGGCCCGAAGAAAAAAAAAAAAGCTTCTTTGTTTCATGTTGGCCTAATACCTTATCTACATTGATTAAATCTATGTTATTATACCAAAACAATATAAATTCACTGTCCATCTCTCTGCCTCTTAAGGCAGAATGACCTTATTTTTCTCCCATTATTTATTAAATGCGAAGCATTTCTTAGCGAACTTCTGCGACTTTGAGCGTATCTATCTATCTATCTATCTATCTATCTATCTATCTATCTATCTATCTATCTATCTATCTATCTATCTATCTATCTATCTATCTATCTATCTATCTATCTATCTATCTATCTATCTAGCCGCCTACGACTTTGTGCTCTCCTGGTCGCTTGGTTCATCGAATGTGCACCAAAATTGGTATGGCGTAACATGACTGTATGACGAACATAAATGACAAGTCATAACATGAAAATCATGACACGCATGTCATGTACAGCATGATTTACATGCTACGCTCATGGTGCGCTGGCGGCCGTTTCGTTAGTTTGATATACACCAAATTTGGTATCTTGCGACGTGACTGTGTGACGAACATAAATAACACGAGTTAACATGAAAATCATGACACGTATGTCATGCACAGCATGACTTACGTGCCACGCTCATGGTGCGCTGGCGGCCGTTTCGCTAGCCTTATATACACCAAAATTGGTATCTTGCGACGTAACCGTGTAACGAACATAAAAACTCGAGTTAACATGAAAATCATGACACGCATATCATGTACAGCATGACTTACGTGCCACGCTCATGGAGCGCTGGCGGCCGTTTCCCTAGCTTTATATACACTAAAATTGGTATCTTGCGACGTGACCGTGTAACGAACATAAAACTCGAGTTAACATGAAAATCATGACACGCATGTCATGTACAGCATGACTTACGTGCCACGTTCATGGAGCGCTGGCGGCAGTTTCGCTCGATTTATCTACACCAAAATTGGTATCTTGTGACGTGACTGTGTAACGAATATAAATAACACGAGTTAACATGAAAATCATGACACGCATGTCATGTACAGCATGACTTACGTGGCACGCTCATGGGGCGCTGGCGGCAGTTTCGCTAGCTTGATCTACCCCGAAATTGGTATTGCGCGACGTGACTGTAAACGAACATAAATAAAAACTCGAGTTACATGAAAATCATGACACGCATGTCATGTACAGCATGACTTACGTGCCACGCTCATGGAGCGCTGGCGGCAGTTTCGCTAGCTTGATATGCACCAAAATTGGTATCTTGTGTCGTGACTGTGTAATGAACATAAATAACACGAGTTAACATGAAAATCATGACACGCATGTCATGTACAGCATGACTTACGTGCCACGCTCATGGAGCGCTGGCGGCGGTTTCGCTAGCTTTATATACACCAAAATTGGTATCTTGCGACGTGACCGTGTAACGAACATAAAAACTCGAGTTAACATGAAAATCATGACACGCATGTCATGTACAGCATGACTTACGTGGCACGCTCATGGGGCGCTGGCGGCAGTTTCGCTAGCTTGATCTACCCCGGAATTGGTACTGCGCGACGTGACTGTATAAAGAACATAAAAACTCGAGTTAACATGAAAATCATGACACGCATGTCATGTACAGCATGACTTACGTGCCACGCTCATGGAGCGCTGGCGGCCGTTTCGCTAGCTTTATATACACCAAAATTGGTATCTTGCGACGTGACCGTGTAACGAACATAAAAGCTCGAGTTAACATGAAAATCATGACACGCATGTCATGTACAGCATGACTTACGTACCACGCTCATGGAGCGCTGGCGGCAGTTTCGCTCGATTTATATACACCAAAATTGGTATCTTGTGACGTGACTGTGTAACGAACATAAATAACACGAGTTAACATGAAAATCATGACACGCATGTCATGTACAGCATGACTTACGTGCCACGCTCATGGAGCGCTGGCGGCCGTTTCGCTAGCTTTATATACACCAAAATTGGTATCTTGCGACGTGACCGTGTAACGAACATAAAAACTCGAGTTAACATGAAAATCATGACACGCATGTCATGTACAGCATGACTTACGTACCACGCTCATGGAGCGCTGGCGGCAGTTTCGCTCGATTTATATACACCAAAATTGGTATCTTGTGACGTGACTGTGTAGCGAACATAAATAACACGAGTTAACATGAAAATCATGACACGCATGTCATGTACAGCATGACTTACGTGCCACGCTCACGGGGCGCTGGCGGCGGTTTCGCTAGATTTATATACACCAAAATTGGTATCTTGTGACGTGACTGTGTAACGAACATAAATAACACGAGTTAACATGAAAATCATGACACGCATGTCATGTACAGCATGACTTACGTGCCACGCTCATGGGGCGCTGGCGGCGGCTTCGCTAGCTTGATCTACCCCGAAATTGGTACTGCGCGACGTGACTGTGTAACGAACATAAATAACACGAGTTAACATGAAAATCATGACACGCATGTCATGTACAGCATGACTTACGTGCCACGCTCATGGGGCGCTGGCGGCGGTTTCGCTAGGTTTATATACACCAAAATTGGTATCTTGTGACGTGCCTGTGTAACGAACATAAATAACACGAGTTAACATGAAAATCATGACACGCATGTCATGTACAGCATGACTTACGTGCCACGCTCATGGGGTGCTGGCGGCCGTTTCGCTAGCTTGATGTGCACCAAAATTGGTATCTTGCGACGTGACCGTGTGAGGAACATAAATAACACGAGGTAACATGAAGGTCATGACACGTATGTCATGTACAGCATGACTTGCGTGCCACGCTCATGGGGCGCTGGCGGCCGTTTCTGTAGCTTGATCGACTCCGAAGTTGGTATTGCGCGACGTTACTGTGTGACGAACATAAATAATAGGAGTTAACATGAAAACCATGACACGCATTTTCCTCAATGACATACAAGACGATGTATGCAGCTCTTTGCTGGCTGCTTCGCATTACATCGATTCCCACAATGCGTGGGATCTGCCGGCTTTTGTCCACTGTTGTGTTCCCTCCGTCGTTTGATGTACCGGTTTCTCTGTGTATCTCTCGTTCTCGCAGAAAAAAAGCATTTTGTTCTTACCATTTCACTGATTTCTGCAGGAATTGTTCATAAAGATAGTCTTTTTACCGTAATTATGGCACACAATAAAATCGTATTTTATATGATTTTGTTGTGTATTTGTTTAAAGGAGTACTGACACGATTTTGAAGTGCAGCAAGACGGACGTTTTTGTTTTCCTTGGCATGTAGTGTTAACGCTCTCCCCACACCGCATCCGGGAAACACGTATAAATATTTAAGTTTGATTTTAAAGTTTTCATCTCCCAGCATCTGCAAGGCAGCTTCACCGCATGGAGATCCCTATGACGTTTCAAGTCAGCTCTCATTTAGAGCAACAACCCGAAAAAGTAAGTGTGTGCTTTTTAGGTGCTTTTATGCATTATGCAGGCAACACAACGCTATATTTTTTTTGTTCTTTATCTCTACTTTTCTGCCACCAATACTCTAACCGTCTCTTATTTCTATCGCGGACGTGTGCAGCTTTCCATTGTTGTCCCTAAAACCCAAGGCTTCATGTAGACTCGTGCCCACACGTATACCTGGGTGAATATCGCCACATTCAATCAGTACATGTTCCATCGTTTCCTTAGTTCCCCCGCAGCATGTACATTGTTCTTCTTCGTTACTGAATCTCGCTTTATATCTACGCGTTTCTAAGGCGCCCGACCTTGCTTCAAACAGTAAAGCGCTTCCCCTTGAATTATCATAAAACCTTTCCCTCCTTATTTCGTTTTTTCCCTTTCGGTAGTTACTCAGAGCCGGCTTCTTTTCCATCGCTGCCATCCAATAAGTCCTCTCCGCCTCTCTGACCTTCCGCTTAATGCTCCTTGTTGCCATATCACCCGCACTGCTAGCCGTATATTTACTGGTGAGCCTCCTAGTTCTTTTTCTCCACTGCGTGTCAACGCTTTTTCTATACAAATACCTGAAAACCTTCTCTGCCCATCTACTGTTCTTCATTTTCCTCAGCCTCTCTTCGAATCTCATTTTGCTCTGGTCTTCCCTCACTTCAAAGCCTGCCCATCCCATATCACCCTTTACAGCCTCATTTGTCGTCTTCCCGTGAGCGCCCAACGCGAGGCGGCCCACCGTCCTTTGATTTACATCCATTCCTGATTGTACCTCTGACTTCATGCACACCACTGAGTTCCCAAATGTAAGCCCCGTGACCATCACACCCTTCCACAGCCCTCGAAGCACCTCGTACCTATTGTAGTCCCCATAAAGCTCTGTGCTGCATAATTGCAGCATTCCTCTTCCCTTTGCTAACGGATGCTTCTCCTTGTACCTCCATATATCTATCCCCCTCATTTACACATACTCCTAGGTACTTGTACTCGCTTACGCTCGGTATTTTTGGCCCTGTATGAAGAAGACCGCATGGTCCGTCGTGATCATTGAATACCATCAATCAACATTTTGTTGCACTAAATCCTAGTCCTAGAGCCTCACATTCCTTCCGCATATATCTGCCAGTCGCTGTATATCATTTTGACTGTCCGCAAATAAGACAATATCATCAGCATAAAATAGACTGGAAGCTTCTGCTCAACCATCGTGCCGACCTGCTTGTGTGACAAATTAAATTCAATGTTGCTACCTTCTAGCGCTTTTTCCCATTCTCAACATGTACAGCATGAATAACAGCGGGGACAAAGGACATCCCTGTCTCAGGCCCCTTGCTATTTCAACGCTGTCCTTGCTACTTATTCCTTCCCATTCTATACAAACTGTATTTTCTGGGTATATTTCCCTCAAAAGCTGTATACAGTCGTCACCTATGCCCACTTCTTTCAGTATATCCCACAAAATTCCTGCTTAACGTTGTCATACGCCCCGGTAATATCTAGATAAGCTACGTATAAGGGCCTGTTTTCTATTTTCGATATTTCTATACACTGGGTAAGAACAAACAGATTATCGCCTACCGCCTGTCAATTCGAAATCTATTCTGAAGTTCTCCCAAAATATCATTTTGTTCTACTCACGCTTCTATTTTAATTTTACCGCCTGCATCGCCAACCTGTATAGCACCGATGTAATGGTTAGCGGTCTATACGAGCGAATGTTATCCTTTCCTCCCTTGCCTTTATAGATTAAGTTCATTCTACTTTTTCGCCAACTGTCTGGTATTTCCCTCTCCTGTAAGCACTTTTCTACGGCTTTCAGCAGTGCTTCTGTAGTTTTATGTCCGAGTTCGTTAATGAGGCTGACGGGAACCCCATCTAAGCCCGGAGTAGTGCGCTTAGGAATTTTTCCTTCGGCCTTCTTCCATTGAAATTCTCTAGTACTACATCTTCGTCGGTTGCACTCCTTTGCGTACTTTTACTCACTGGGGGAATCCCCGGGGCGACCTTTTTAAACGAATCAGCTGTTATCTTTCGGATGTAACCTAGCGCTTCATACCCTTACCATTGATTTCCTCCTTCATCTACCATATGTTGTTGCATTGTGACAGACTTCCTACCCAGCGCTTTTAGGTGGCTCCAAAATATCCTAGCGCGGCCTTCTTCTTTTCGCGAATCTCTGTCATCCAGCGTTCACCTTCACCTTTAATTTTTGCCTCGACTAATTTTCTGCACAATGGATTTTTGCTCTAAATATATTTCCCATATTTGGTTGACTTCGTCCTGTGGCCGCTTTCTCCCTTTTTGCTTGTCTGTGCTCCCGTGATGCCTCACGTCGCTTCTCGATCGCCTCCCGGATTTCTTTGTTCCACCAACTTTTTGGCTTTCCTCTTTCCTTTCCAACAATAGTTTTCTTCTCTTTTTCCATTTCTTCGTGATTACATGTAGCAGCTGACTATACTTCCAGTCTTTGCCTGGTAGTTCGTCTACTTTTTCCTCGACTCTTGCGGCTATATTTGTTATTTGTTTGTCATTTAGATACGAGCTGCCAACTTTGATTCTATGTTCTTATTTCAGTTCTATATCCCATTTGTAATATTATGCGTTTATGATCACTACCCAAGCTGTTAATGCCTTCTTCGTCTATTCTCATCTCTCTAAGTTTGTCATATATTCCTTCTGTCATGAGACAATAATCAATGCTCGATGCCGGTTTCCGACTTCCCACGTGATCTGCCCCTCACACTTAGGCCCCACGTTAACTATCTCAAGACTACGTTGCTCGCAGAGATCTAGCAATAACTTGCCATTGGTGTCTGAATATCCGTCAAGGTCATGAATGTGAGCGTTCATGTCCCCTAGAAGGATTATTTCGGCATCATGACCAAATTCTTTAATAACGATGCTTATGCATTTCACTATCTCCAGATTCTTTTCTCTGCAGTTATTGCCTGTCCACAAGTAAGCTACACCTAGCTACGTTCTCTTTCCACCTACTGTGCCCAAAACCCACATCTTGTCCCCGCTAGATGGCGCCACCTATCCAGCCTGACTGGGTCTTCAGCTGAAGGCTTGTCACGTTTACGGCTTCGGTATTCTATTTCTAGGTCACTCTAGCTTCGGTAATCCGGCTAAAACAAGGTCATCGCAATTGCGCTCGCACTTCGACCTATTTTAACTCGGCGGCTGCAGCCTTCGCAAAGCGGATATCGCGAGTAGCCGCGAACGAAGGTGGATTTGCGAGATAGGGCCGTGAACGTAAAGCCTATCCGGTAAGTAGTTCATGTTCCGTAAAGGCCCGCGCATGCGCAGATTCCTTCCGGTATCCGGTAACGTAAAGAAGTATACGTGCAAGCTAAAATCCCCTAATAGAGTATTTTAGTTTGACGTTTTTACGTTCCGCTCAGCAGCTAAGCGGAGCGGGGGTACGAGTGCGCATGCGTCCTAAGCGGAGCGCGGACCGTCGCTGCCGTTCCCGCTAGCGAGGGGTGTCGATGCGCGCGCCCTCCCTGACGAGTGCGTCGACTTCCCGCATATTCCAAGATGGCCGCCTCCAGCGCTCAACGTGCTTCCCACTTGCAAGGCGGCTTCACGTTCGCCTGCGCAGCGCAAGCCGCGAAAGCGCTTTAGAATAGACGAACATTTGTGCTTACTTCGAGTCGTCGAATTAAGGAAAGTGACGCGAAGTAGACAAAACGGCACAGCTGACGAAAACATCGCTGCCATGTTGGCGTCCAAATGGATTGGAGTGGATCTGGAATGCAACATCGCTGACTATCGCGTGGCTATCTTGAAGCCGGCGCTTTTTTTTCTTGATGAAACGGACTGGTAACGCATTGTAAGCACACGTGTGAATAGTGCGTGAATACGTAATACATATTTGTTTTACTTTGTAAGAATGACAACACTGTTTTTCATTTTATTTAATGAGGTTCAACTTGGCCAGAGGGCGTCGCACTGTGAAAGGTCCGCTCGGCAGCACAGAACGGATAGCTAAAACGAAAAAATCGTCCGCCGCTCCGCTACAGCTTTTAGCGGGCTAAATCGGAGCGGAGCGGACCGTAAAAACGTAAAACTAAAATACTCAAATAAAAGGCATGGTTGGCACGTAAAGGCACTAGAACGCCAGCACCTAAAGCTGCTGTCGTCGCAAGTCAAATGGGGTGTTTGCGTATAACATTTGGCATAAATATATAGCCTGAGAATGTGGCAATAAAAATGCGAAGCTTTGCGAGACTCCGTGTGTACTTCATGATAAACAAGCGGTTGAGAGAAGTACACAGTTGATGGACTTTACGTTTGCGGTTCTATGCTGAACGGCAGCCTCCAGTACAAAACAGCAATAGCCACGACTGCAGGGTTGCAGCAGGGATCACGCAACGCATTTTTATATGGCGACGCGCAGCGAGCCTGATAGAGCGCTCACGCCGCTGCCCCCCGCCCCTCCCGTCTCTGCGACCTTGTCAGTGGCTGATTTTGGCGGGAGGGCAGCTGTCGCAATCGCGCCCGGAAGCTTGACGTGTCAGAACGCGCAACGACCCATCGGCACCAACATAACCCCGTTTTCTTCAGACGGCGCCGTAGCGTGTTGTGGCGTAGTGGTTAGCGTACGCGCATGGCGATTAAGTGGTCGCGAGTTCGAATCCTATGTTTGTTACAAATTTTCTGATGTTTATTTCTGCATGGGATGTCTGTATATCGTTTGTACATCTGAACATATGTCTGTATGAACCTCAATATACTGAATAAGTATATCAAAAACTATTTTTTTTTGCCCGAAAAGAAACTGAGGAGTAACGGGAAGGAGCATCCGTTGCTCTTTTGAGGAGCATCAGGAAGGACCAACTGGTGGGAGCAACAGTTGGTCCTCAAGGAGCAACTAGAGGGACTAACTTCATCCCTCGAAGGAGCAACTGAAAGGAGAGCAACGGTTCAGCCCCTTGCAGTTGCTGCCTTTAGGAGAGTAATGTGAGTGGCAATGCACTTGCTCCCTCAAAGGAGGAACCCCTATACCCCCGTTGCTCTCTTTTGGCCTAGACGATTGTCCAATGGTTCCTATTGTTAGATAACGGAAATGGACCCAAATTGTTCGAAAGGCGTACTGGGTGGTGTCAATGGCTGAAGGGGTCCTGTCGTTGCCGTGGCGGATCGCTTGTGACGTTTTCACGTTTCGCAACTATAGCGACATAGCACTTGGTTGTTTCGTACATCATGGTCCACGTAAAAGAGTTCCTGCGTGCGATGCAGCGTTCATACGAAGCCGAAATGGCTGGATGTGGCATCGTCATGCATGGCACGTAGAACATTGCAGCGAAGACTCTCGGTGACAACTAGCGGAAAACGCGTGCTCCATGCCTGGAGTAGCTAGTCTTGTAGAGCAACTTGTCACGAACGGTAAAGCGACCGTTGCCTTGGGAAGTACGGGCGGCGATACAAAGCGGATCTAGGATGAGATCGTTGCGTTGTTCTACTAACGCATACTACTAACGCAGGCCTATATGTACATTTTTATGGAGTAATACTTAATATAAAGGAACGAACAATATTTCAATACTAACAAAAAAATCGTCGACCGCGTACAGCAACCAACGGTCACGTGGCCGGGTTCACCGGATCGTTCGTGTTTTTGCCGCCATAGGCGCCACAGGTCATTTTTCGCGACTTTCAATTAAGAAATAAAAATATAAATCCATCTCTCACGAAAAGCACAAGGTTGGTTTGAGTCAATGCGACGGACAATCTTTCCATCAGTGGAGTCATCTCATTTCGTGTTCTGCGCAGTTGTCGGTCCCTTTAAAGTCGAATGCAGCAACATGCCGGGAAAGGACCTGTACCAGCGCTTGCCGTTCTGTTGTACAGACAGCCTTGCTGATCATACCGAACATTATATCTTCATGATGATGATTATCGCAAGGAGAGGGAGCTGTGACCAGGTCCGCAGTTAGTGTCGCTATTGAGCTGCATGAGGCTTCATCGAAGAAAGCGATCTTCACACCGCGAGGAAGCACAACCGGCGTGGCGGGACAGTCCAGCGCCCACAATGTTGCTACTCCTTTCGCCATGCACACGACAGAACAGGGCACAAGTATGTTCTTTCTAGCACAGTTTATGCTGAGAGGCCCAACTACAAGGTCAACACAAGCAACATCAACCGCAGTTGAAGAGACACGAACGGGTGTCAGGCACCAAGATGGTGCTATCACTTCATCAATCACACCGAGTGTGTTCACACTGTCTTCACCACGTGAGTCCTGCCTTTCGCATGTCCGTTACAGTTTGAAGCGCACAGAGTGTCTGAGCTTGTCCTTTGTTTCAGTTCTAGTTACACATTTCTAGTCAGCCAGAACATCAGAATTTGGTTGCTAGCGGAATAGAACAGAAGACCGTACACCGTAGAGGTCCAACAACCATACGATGTTCCATTTTATTTATTTTTGTCATTTTTTGTAAGCTCGGCTAACGTTAGCCGAGCCATCTCGTGTAAGCTCTTATATTCCTAAACTTCACACAGGTCAGCACTCTGCACGCTATGAGCACACAACGTGACATTTGTGGGAAGCGAAGCTGAAACCAGTCATTAAAGGGACACTAAAGGCCAATATTAAGTCGACGTTGATTGTTGAAATAGCGGTCCAGAAACCTCGTAGTGCTACTTTTGTGCCAAGGAAGTGCTTATTTTAAAATAAAATAAGCTTATTTAAAATAAAATAAAATTAAATAAAATAAAGACTCTGATCATCCACGTACACAAGGAGGTGCAATTATTACGTGACCACTAATATCCCAATGCACGTCGTCGAGATTAAGCAGCAGTTCAATCTGTGGCACGTCTCACAATCGTGATCGTGGTTTGGCCCACGACCCGCCGTGGTCGCTGCGCCGTGGAGCTCGAATACGGGGATTCGATTCCCAGCCACGGTGAGGTTGATGAGGGTAGCAATGTTGGCTTGTTGGTATACTGCATACTACTCGGTGGTAGCGCACGCTATATATATGACTGGGACAACAGTTAAGGCACACGCGAAACATCACAGCGCTAACTTTCAAAAACTGTAAGCAGCCGCGGTGGCCGCATTTAGATTGGAACAAAAACACAATAAACGCCCGCGCACTTTCAAGAACACGTTAAAAAGCCACGAGCAATCAAATCTAAAGCGGGTTTCGCCAGCGAAATCGGTCAGATTTCATCACTCCGCTAAAGTTACCAGCGTCCGCTTTTTGGAAATATCAATGCGGCAACGCATGCTCGGCGCAGGAAGGGCTCCAATTCTACCATTTGACCCTACCACCCGCCTCATTAATTAAAAGTTAATGAATTTTCTTTAATTACTGATGTGAGTGATGTCTTAGTCAAGTTAACAGGTCTGCCACCACAGAAAAAGTAGTTATGAAGGCAGTGAGCAAATATTCTATTTCGCATATTTTTGAGGATTTCTGGACACATTTTTTCAAACACCTTCTACAGGGCAGGCCAACTGGTCCCTTTTAATTCACATAGCTGTACGAACAAGAGTGCTTGGCTTACCGTATCCGTTGACTAGAAGAAGGACTTCAGCCAACGCGATCCACGGCAGCAGGTCGATGTAGGTGACGTAATCGATCAGGTTCAAGACGTAAAGACCTCCCTGCGAGGGAAAATGAGCGCCGGTTGACGGGACTTCATGAATACGATGGTCACCATCGTATAGACGAACATGTACACTGCGACTGAGCTCGTGCACAGACGTTAAGATAGGAAGAAACCGGCGCAAGTATGTGCATTTAACGGGGCTCCATTTTGAAGACAAGCTATATGATACGACATGAGCACGGCTACCTAAACTACACATGTCACCACTTCGTTGAAGACGCTGGACGACGTTTGATGGTAGACTACGGTATGTACAACGTATGGGTTAGCGTTTTTTTTTTTATTGTACCGCCAGCAGCCAACAACTCGTGTATGTGGCTTGATGCGTTGATACCGTGATTCATACAAAAGGAAAAGATAGAAAATAGACGCCACTTGACGGGCCGTGTAATAAATCGGTATTCAGTTACTCTCTGGGTAGGAAGCTCTCAATTAGAGAACACGATTGCACCCTCCACACTGAACAATATTATCAACACAATCCCGCAGGACTTTGAAACAAAATACTGTTGCGATAAAACAGACATTAAAGAGACACTAGAGGGAAAAATGATATTTCTTGTATTAGTAGATTACTCTTTCACGATACCGAAAACAGCACGCTTGCCGCGAAAACATGCTTGGCAAGCGAGAAAACTCGTCAAAAGAAAATGCGGGTGGCGAGGCCATCCCGACGTTTCCGAACCAATAACCGTGACGTCATAGATTTTGACGGCGTGTACTATGGCCAACGCAGTTCCTAATCGGTAAAAATGAAGTACATTGTCTTCTTAAGGAGCCGTAGGCTTGACATGCCATGTTTCACGAAATTTTGTTGAGCCGATGCGGCCAAAGCGCGAAAAAGCACTTTGAAATCCGTGACGTCACCATCGGAGAATGCGGCGGGAAATTTAAAAGTGAGACATTGGACATTATTTTGCTCATCTATTAATGAACCTGTGGTAGTGAAATTAACGACGCTAGAGTTTTCAGAGTATAATTTATCACTACAAACTAATTTATTGTTCCATACACTTAGTGTCCCTTTAGGCTACATGCGCCGGGCTCCGTGAACCGTTGTGGGCAGAGTGCGAAGTGGCCTACGTCGTGACGACTGGCTGTGCGTCTCTTGTAAATTACATCGTTTAAATAACCTCCCTTGTCTGTGTATCGCAAGACGTAGCATTCTAATGCATGCATCGGCATTCCATCACCATTGGTATCTTAGGGTGATACGACAGGCTGACGACGTCGTTGCTGATTCGCCTCATAGTTATGAGCGATACTTCGTTGTATGCGGTATTGTTACAAGGGAAAATCGCACTCTATTGACACTCTGACGCCCACTTACGCCTGTTGCCACGGGTAGTGAGAGAATATAGATAAAGGTGCACGTAATCCCGGTGCACAGAAGGCGGTGTGGCTTGAGCGACGGGTAGACATCCACGATGGTCGACACTCCTACCTCCACGAGCGCCACCTGGCGGAGAAGGAAGGCATCGAGGGTTGAGCGATCACGTCCACCGAGCAGTACAGGCGTAGGTTGTTGAATGTAGAGAGTTGAAAAGAGCAGTGAGGTCGCTGTTCATACTTCGTTTTTGCGCTGTGTACTTAAAATACAAACGGGGACAAAAGAAGACAATCTGCGTATCGTGCGCTCACAGTTGATTCATTCATGTTCTGTGACGCTTTATGGAGAAGTTAAATATAAGATAAGCGAAGAGAGGGGGAGAGAAAAAAACGCCAGGCCTGCGCGGAAAGCGCAGCCCAGCCACAGCGAAAGCTGGAAGAGCGGCATTTCTAGAGCCCGTTATAAACACTCTTGGGGCAAGTACAACACTAGCAACGTACCCACTACGCCCACAAGTCATCATTTTTGTGAAGTTGGGAAGCATCCACCACGGCATCATCCGTCATTCTGAGGAGAAGCGAGGTACCATCTGTAAGGCATTATGTGCACTTTGTTGATGCGACGCTTGTTTGGATTGGAAAAATTTTATTTGTGTCCCGCAGGACGCGCTTAGCGCGTAGCGGGCGTCCCCCACGAGTGACCGACAGAGAATACCAGGCCGAGGCGTTGACCTGGCGGCCGCTTCATGGGCCTGCCGGACAGCCCATTGCTGGTCGGTCAAATGGGTACAGGCGATTCCCAACCTGGCGTCTGGTCGTTAATGGGGATGCATGGGAAGCTCCCGCCGCCGGTAAAGGGACAGGTCCATACCTTGCCATCCATGCATTGCGGCGCTATGGATGGTATGGATGCGACGCTTGATGACGATGAATAATTATGGCTGAGCCTGTTGTAATGGGTTGGAAGCTTTAAACGACCCACTAGTTGCGCAATTCACATTGTCTGACGACCGGTCGTTATTTAACTCTCCCACCACGCTTTATGACATAAGTTAACGTTAGAAAAAAGAGGGAATTAACTTTATTGAGACTCTGAGGAAATGGATTCTGGGAACCTTATGGGAATTCCTTGGCGATCAATCGAAGTGCACTTGCGAGGAACCCACTACGCTATAAATCATAATTTTTGTGAAGTTGGGAAGCAGGAACTATGCAATCTTTCGTCATTCTGTGGAGTATCGTGGTACCTGCTAAACACCTGTAAGGCTTTATGTGCACTTTGTTGATGCTCTGGCTGATGACGATGAAGAGTTATGGCAGATGCATTTGTAATGGGTTGAAAGCATCCAACAACCCGCTTGTTGCGCAATTCGTATTGTGTGATGCCTGGTTACAGAATTCGCGTTGTGTGACGCCTGGTTGTTATTTTACACTTCTACCACACTACATTACATATCTTAATGTGGTTCCTTTCCGATATGAAGCCTGTATAGGGTCTTTTTGCAAAGCAGTTTGAAGCACCGGCATGGCTCTGAGGTAGAACACTGGGCTCCCACGCAGAGGGCCCAGGTTCGAACCTCGTTGCATCCCGGATATTTTTCTTATTTAGCTTTTTTTTTTTCATTTCGCGCGATGGTGGTTACGGACACCGGCTGCGGCGGCGGACAATTACGGCGCCAAAAACGGCCCTTGTGATCTCATAACAGCTTTCGCTGTAAAAAAATACGGTTGATCCCACCATTATAGGAATCGGTATAACACGAAAGTGAAACGTATCCTTACAGAAGTAGTTGAATGTTTACTGTATTTTGATACCAGAGAGCTTGCACAATGCCTATTGGTGTTTGGCAGCTACAAAACTATAACACCGTTCAAAGTGGATGCACCAACGTTGACGCTTGGTGGTACATCTCCATCGCGGCGACTATAACGTCCATGATCAATGATTAAACAAACATTTGTGGCAGCTGTAGTAGTTAACGGTTAGAGAGTAAAAGCGCGTTTACACTAGAGCGACACGACGCCGATTTCGTTCTGTCGACTGTCACCGGGTGTGTCTTTTGTCGTGTCGTCGTCTTATTAACACTGCAACGACATCAACAGTCGGCCGATCGTCTTTGGAAGAGTCCGTCCGCGTCTTGTCGTGCTCCCAGCCTCTCGTCGGCCGATTCTCTAGTCCCACATAACACGCGCGCAGCGACACCGGCCAAACTTGCGCGAAGAAATTGAAACATGGGACCACCTGCTCCGCTCGTTTCTTCACTTAAGCCGTCCTCCCATAGAGTAACAGAAAATGACAAGAGTGGACACACGAGCCTATAAACGGCGGAGCTACGCAGCTTCTCGCCAGCCGTTAGACGGCAGCACGTCACTCCCTGTTTCCAAGAGAACGCGCGTACTAGTTATCTACTGCAGTACCTTTCTGGTTCACGATACATCTACTTGTCTTTGTCAGATTATGTGGCTGCGGCAGTGGCTTCCGCTGGCTCGCAGTGCGGCTCTAAATCCGTCTTTATCGTCTGCGATTGGACAGTTCGAAATCATCGATTGGTAGCTGTCATGACCATATATGGTCAGATTTGCCGGCAAGACGACGCCGGCGACGCATATAAAATTGGCTCTACCTGCTCCGCGGATAATTCGCTGGGATCGTCTGCCGGGGAAGTACTCTGCTTGGCGGCTGCTTGGTAAGAACGCCTTCATTAGGTCTTTTTTCCCTTCATTACTTTGCAATGTATTTGTCTCTACAGCTTTAAGTTGACATTTGACGCAATTTGTGTTTTAGCGCCGAAAGCTTCTTTGTGCTTCGCGTATGGTGCTCGTGAATTGCTTGCATTAAGAAATAGCTACTTGAAATGCTACGCAGCTTTTCCCTTCATTACTTTGCAATGTATTTGTCTCTACAGCTTTAAGTTGACATTTGACGCAATTTGTGTTTTAGCGCCGAAAGCTTCTTTGTGCTTCGCGTATGGTGCTCGTGAATTGCTTTGCATTAAGAAATAGCTACTTGAAATGCTCCGCAGCACGTTAGCGAAGAAATCGGTTTCTCTTGGCGCCAAAAATGAGTCGCCGCTTGCGTCGTAAGGTTTCTTTGTGCATACAATGCCGTTACACGGCAGTTCTAATTCACTGCATGGGTGTGCAAATGTGTGAAAGAGTGCAGTTATGCTTTGAATCGTTATTTGTGGTATTCGCAGTTTGCTTGACGCCTATGTTAAGAGCCAAATTAGAGAGACTTGCAGAAATGAGAACCAGTGTTCGTTGGCCGTGGCTACGACGTAATATTCTCGTACCGAAGGTTGC
>NC_051177.1:145583356-145608419 GCF_013339695.2 Rhipicephalus sanguineus | reverse complement strand
CCCCCCCCCCCCCCTACGACGTGTCGCATCGCCTGTGTAGCGTCGGCCGTTAAACCTCATAATCAATAATCATCATGAAAACGAAAGCATCCGGGAGTCTCGAGATGTATGCATGCAAACGGAATGACACACCCACTTAAACGTATTCACAGTACAAAATTGGAAGCCCATGCTGGAAGCACATTTCTTTCTTACAAAAAGCACGTTTGCAAAAACACATTCTCGTGTAGCTTACCGGGTGTTGTCAGGGCGCCAAATACGGGCTTGCTGATCGCACGATGTAGTGAACGTGCACTCATCTGTGAAGACGACTTGCTTCCACTCCTCAGTTGAATGTTGCGCATGCTGTCTAAAAAATTGCAGCCGTTTTTCTTTGTTCTGAGCACGAAGAAAAGGCTTTTGGGCTGCAATCCTGCTCTTCAGACCCGCTTCCCGGAGGCCTCGCTTGACCGTTGTCACGGATGCTCTCAAGTCGAGGGTATTTTTGATTTGCTGAGCAGAGAGACCTGGCTTCACTGCTGCCACCGCAATGATCCAAGCATCCTCTTGTTCAGTCGTAACTCGAGACCTCGGCTTCCGCGGAGCATCCTTGATCCGGCGGCAAGATTTAAATCCTTTTGATCCTGTTGACTGTCTTGAGCGTTCTTCCCGTCGCTACGGCGATTTTTCGCAGCGACGTACCCTTGAAATAGAGCTTGACGATTTCCCAGCGCTCATTCTCAGGAACTCTGGCCATGCCGGAAGGTATTGCTTTGACGAAATACCACACTAAGAACACATGCAGCCCCTTTAAAACTCATAACGAGCAGAGTTTTATCAAAAGTGGGCGTAACTTTCGTCGGCTAAATGCGCTGTTTGACATGTGAAGCATCCAAGGCACACGCTGTTTCTTATGCCACGTGCTCTATTTCCTTTTGTAACCAAGTGAAATTTCAGCGACCAACTTCATTTTGCGACGAAAACGAACGTCTGAAATTCGAAGCCGAATACTGGGTGTAGCATGAACGGCGCGCCCAGATAACCCAGTTCAAATACTTTCTATCGAGCTCCATAGCTACAGTATTTTGAACCAGAGCGCGTGCGGCGAAGTGGGAGGCACCGTAGCAGACGACGCGCAGCCAACTCCGCCTCTGGCGCTGATTGCGCTTGCGCCGCAATACTTCGCGTGGCGCCCGCTTGGTGGCCCGAAGAGAGCGGCCACGCTAGAATCACTGGAAAATCAGAGTACCGCAAAGGTAGGCTGCACGCGGGCAACATTGGGCGGCGGCGGCCATTTCCCTTCCAGACAGTCCGGCGCGTTGCTAGCGTGTGTTGAGAAGTGACCTATCTTTTCGCCTCGGTGCCGTGTTACGCTCGGCGGAACGGCATTATGTGTGTGTGTTTATTCAAGAGGATATTAGAAGTGATTTCGAGTCATCGACAGTTATGGATCGACTGCGCGGTTAGCGGTGCAACTAATGAAACGTGCGGCGAATGCTGCCACGTGCTCGCGAACTCGCTTCATGGCTTCATCGGTCTCTTTTCGTGTCACGCCCGGGTAGGGTGGCTAGCCACCCTAGCCCGGGTGTGTTCGCTAGGTCCGGAGCTGAAAACATAGTTGCATTAGCGCAGTGACACCGTGCGAGATGCCATTTACTTTGACATTTGGTGAATTTTGACTGTTTGCGCTAGCTTTGCAGTCGGTGTTCAGGTTCACTGCACTCGAGAACGTTATCGAACATCGAAAACATTCAACATTGCGTCCTTCGACTGATCGCTGACGCAACCTTGCTTGTGCACCATGCTTGCTGTTCAACTGGTTGTTGTGTGTGTACGGTAATTAGAAGTTGTGCGCGACGCATTTATGTCTTGATTCGGAACGCCAGCAGCCAAACGCATGGGCGAATCGGCGTGCGGTAGGTAAGGTGCGTCTTATCTTGCGATACATAGAAAATAGGTAATCGAAAATGATTGACATCACTACCTAATTGTTTCATTTACTATTTCTTTTCTCCTTAATATTCCCAACGTTGTAGTGCATTTGGAAATATTTTGGTGTGTTCCGACAAACAGTCTTTTTTTTTTTTTGCGTTGCCAGCGCGTAAACAGCTGGGGTTCGGTTTCTGCACTGCTGCACCTTTTTTTTTTTTTCATAATGCACTTTTAATAAAACTTCATCGGCACGGTGCTTTGTGTTCTTTTCATCAGAAATAGCACATCCGAGAAATTTTTAAAGCTTCTGCAACACAGTACGTATATAGACATGGGCTCGCATAAAATCGACTCCCGCAATGCGTGGGATCTGCGCTTTTCTTTTGTGACTATTTCTCACCCACTGAACAGTATTTTAGGGGTACGCTCGGCGCAATGCAGCACTAGCAAGATTTTTTTGGCAACTAATTTAAAAATGCGATTAATAACATTGCCTTATACCAAGTTTATCAACAGAGTTCCACGCTTCTGTTTTGCGCAATGGCAAATGATCATGCCACAATTGCCTTCAAGGTATACCAATAAACAGTTATTATTTTAATAAATCTTCGATTTCCCTCTCGTGCGTGACACGCTTATAACTCGAATAGCATACGTAATCTGTTCAACAGATCGAGATATAACAGCCGAGCAAATAGAAAGGTATATATTGTTTTCAATATCGCTGACCATAGCGAACCGAAAAGGTGAAGTATCCTGTCGCATGAGATCTTTTCCAGCAAAGTTTGTGTATAGTTCACTGTAGGAAGGTGTGTTCTTCGAGGGGTGCGAATTCACTCCGACCAACTATGTGCAGCCCCGTAGAACGGTGCTCTTTGACATTAATTTTTCCCACACGGCATGCAAAAATTAACGAGATTCTCAGAGTAGCTCACCAGTAACGTTCGATTGCTGGTGAGCTACTCTCTGGAATCTGCATGCAGTGGCGTAGCCAGGGGGTGGCACACCGCCCCCCCCCCCTAATTTTTTTCCTGTGGCATACATAGCACAAAATGCCACTCGACCACATCTTCCTGCCAGGCCCCCACCTCAGATCAAGGAGGTGCCACCCCCATCCCGAACAAAATTTCTTACGCCCTGTCTGCAAGGCGCGTTTAAATATGCGACGAAGTACTTCTAAAGACCGTGGTAGGGTGGCTTCTAGCCACCCTAACCGTGGTACTGCTAAATGTCCGGCCACGCTCTGCATTGAACGCGCCTGCACCCAAAGCGCTTGGAAGGAATATGGCGGCGAGAGGCCACGCATGCTGCGTTCCCTCTAACAGTGGCCGCGACTGTACAGCACGAATAACAGCGGGGACAAAGGACATCCCTGTCTCAGCCCCCTTGCTAATATCAACGTTCTCTTTGCTACAAACGCATTCCCATTCCATGCAAACTGTATTTTCTCGGTATATCTCCCTCCAAAGCTGTATAGAATCGTCGCCTGTGCAGATTTCTTTCAATATATCCCAGAAAATTTCCTGATTGACGTTGTCGTACGCCCCAGTGATGTCTATAAAAGCCACGCACTAGGGCCTATTTTCTACTTTAGATATTTCTATACACTGAGTGAGAACAAACAGGTTAGCGTCTAACCGCTTGTCGACTCGAAATCCATTCTGGAGTTATTCTCCCAAAATATCGTCATGTTCTGCCCACATTTCTATTTTCATTTTTACTGCTTGCCTCGCCAACCTGTATAGTACCGATGTAATGGTTATACACAATATTCATGAGCACTAACAGACAATAATGCCCGTTAGTGCTCATTAATATTGTGTATAACAAAGAAAAACGAGCCCTTAAAATTTCCAGTTCTTTCCTTCATGTAATGGTTAGTGGTCTATACGAGCGAATGTTATCCTTTTCTCTCTTGCCTTTATAGATTAGGTTCATTCTACTTTTTCGACAACTATCTGGTATTTGCCTGTCCTTTAAGCATTTTTCTACGGCTTTCAGCAGTTCTTCTTTAGTGCTATGTCCTAGTTCGTTAATGAGGCTAACGGGAATCCCATCTAAACCCGCGGTAGTGCGCTTTGTAATTTTTCCTTCGGCCTTTTTCCAGTTGAAATTCTCCAGTACTAGCTCTTCCTCGGTTGCTCTCTCCGCCACTTTTACTCACCGGGGAAATCCCCTGGACGCTTTTTTTAAACGGCTGTTACCTTTCGGATGTAACCTAGCGCTTCGTACCCTTCCAAATGATTTCCTCATTCATCTACAATATGTTGTTGCACTGTGATAGACTTCCTACGTAGCGCCTTTAAGTGGCTCCAAAACATCCTAGGTGCGTGAATCTGTCACCCAGCGTTCACTTTCACCTTTAATTTTTGCCTCGACCAATTTCTGTACAATGAATTTTTTCTCTAGATATATTCACGTATTTTGTTGACTTCGTCCTGCGGCCGCTTCTCCTTTTTTGCCCTTCTATGCACCCGTGATGCTTCACGCCGCTTCTCGATCGCTTCCCAGATTTCCTTGTTCTACGAACTTTTATTGCGATAGCAATTATATGGACAGTCTCGGCTGAATTTTGCCGTCGCCGTTGCCGTCGCCGCCGTCATGCACCGTATATGTATAAGTATGTATATATGAATAAAAGCCCCAAAGAAAAATAATTCAGAGAAAAGCTTCCGAAGCGCGGAATCGAGCCAGGGACCTCTTGCTCCGCAGCGAGTGGCGCTAGCCACTACGCCACGAAACGCAGATCCTCCACGTAGCTAACGGCGAGCGTTATATACACATCCTTTACCGCTGGACGGACTCAGAGACGGCTGCGCTTATAAGCGTTTCTTCATTACCAGCGAGATGGCGTTAGGAGCGCGACAGGCGCATTTAAAAGTCGTCAGCTCGCTCGCTCGCTTCTTATACTTGCGCAGGGAGAACCTTGCCCTTCCGCTGTCTGCTCGCGCGGTTTTCTTGTGCTGAGGGGAAGAGGGATGTTTCACGCTTTCACCGTGATGTCCGCGCTCATGTTACGGAGCGTACGAAAGCCACTCGAGCTCAAGGGACGCCGCTAAACGAACAAACAGAAGATGAGCGCGAAATATCACGTGTCACAGCTCGACACTTGAAGCACGCTAGTTTCCTTCGCTGCTTCGGCCGCCTTTGCAACAGGAGCGCTGTTCAAACTGAGAGTATCCATTGGCGAGCCTCACTTCATATAGCATTAGTTTCTTGCTATCGCATTCATTGCTTCGGCCTTGCGGCGACACTGTGACTTTTAGGGGCGAAGCTCCTTAAGGCGGCACCCGTTCGTCCCTCGTAGTCGTCGTCGTCGTCGTAGTAGTAGTAGCAGTAGTAGTAGTCGTAGTCCGTAACAAGTCTTACGTTTTGACCTCCAAGGTGGTGCCGGTGGGAGATTTTTCCTGTGCGTTGTTGAACAATAAAAAATTCGCAGCGTGCGCGTTAACTAAAAGCCGAATTCTTCTGTCTCTCATTCCCCATTAGCAGCCATTGGCATGTTCCAGTAGGAAACGTTAGTAGAAGTAGAAGTGTAAGTGTTAGCTAAAAGCCGACTTCTTCTGTCTCTCATTCCCATTAGCAGCCATTGTTTACCTCCAAGGCAGTGCCTGGTGAGATTTCTCCTGTGCGTGATTAAACAATAAAAATTTTGTTCAAAACGCCGTTGATTGATGAAATAAACCAACGAAAGACGCCAGATGTTTTGTAAAAGCAAAACGAAAGAACGCCAGATGTTTCTAAAGCAAAACGAAAAGACGCCAGCTGCTTAACGAAAGACGCCAGGTTTTTCGAAAGCAATGGTTTTCTAAACAATGAAAATTCACAGCGTACATGTAAAATTAAAGGGAGCTGCAAGTCGTCATAACTAATCTAACCTTTAGTATAAACGCGCCCGATCTCACGTCGGTGATGATGTACTGGGCAGAATTCACGGAAGATTCACGGTTTACCGATGAACCTCCGCAGCTTCGCCCACTCATCATCATTCACTCCGTGGATATGCTGTCATTTTTTCGGCTTCCTCTTTCCTTTCCAGCAAATAGTTTTCTTCTCTCTCCCTATCTCTTTCGTCATTAGATCTAACAGCTCACTGTACTCCCAGTCCTTGCCTGGTATTTTGCCTACTTCTTCCTCGACTCTTGCGGCTATATTTATTATTTGTTTGTCATTTAAATACGAGGTGCCAGACTTTGATTCTATGCTCTCATTCCAGTTTTATATCCCATTTGTAATGTTATTCGTTTATGATCACTACCCAAGCTGTTAATCCTTCCTCGTCTATTCTCATTTCTCTCAATTTGTGATAAATTCCTTCAGACATGACACAATCATCAGTGCTTGATTGTTTGTTTCCGACTTCCCACGTGATCTGGCCGTCACATTTAGGACCCGTGTTAACTATCTCCAGACTATGTTGCTCGCAGAGATCTAGTAATAACTTCCCATTGGTGTCTGAATATCCGTCAAGGTCGTGTATGTGCGCATTCATGTCCCCTAGAAGGATGATTTCGGCCCCATTACCAAATTCCTCAATATCCTCACTCATGCAATCTACTGTCTCCTGATTCTTTTCTCTGCAATTATTTCCCGTCCAGAAATAGCCACGTTTTCTTTCCACCTACCGTGCCCAAAACCCAGACCGGATGGATGGATGGATGCTATGAGCGTCCCCTTTATAACGGGGCGGTGACATGTCTGCCACCAGGCTCGAAGGCGAAAAAAAGAAAGAAAAAAAAAATAAACTTCCTTGTTTCATGTTGTCCTAATGCCTTATCTACATTGATTAAATCTACGTTATTATACCAAAAAATATAAATTCACGGTCCATCTCTCTGCCTCTTAAGGCAGAATGACCTTTTTTTTTCCCAGTTATTTATTTTGTACTTTATCTCTACTTTTCTGCCACAATACTCTAACCGTCTCTTACTTATTTCTATCGCGGACGTGTTTCAGCTTTCCATTGTTGTCCCTAAAACCCAAGGCTTCATGCAGACTCGTGCCCACACGTATACCTGGGTGAATATCGCCACATTCAATCAGTACATGTTCCATCGTTTCCTTAGTTCCCCCGCAGCATGTACATTGTTCTTCTTCGTACTGAATTTCGCCTTATAACTACGCGTTCTAAGGCAGCCCGACCTTGCTTCAAACAGTAAGCGCTTCCCCTTGAATTATCATAAAACCTTTCCCCTCCTTATTTCGTTTTTTCCTTTTCGGTAGTTACTCAGAGCCGGCTTCTTTTCCATCGCTGTCATCCAATAAGTCCTCTCCGCCTCTCTGACCTTCCGCTTAATGCTCCTTGTTGTCATATCGCCCGCACTGCCAGCCGTATATTTACTGGTGAGCCTCCTAGTTCTTTTTCTCCACTGCGTGTCAACGCTTTTTTCTATACAAATACCTGAAAACCTTCTCTGCCCATCTACTCTCCTTCATTTTCCTCAGCCTCTCTTCGAATCTCATTTTGCTCTGCGCTTCCCTCACTTCAAAGCCTGTCCATCCCATATCACCCTTTACCGCCTCATTTGTCGTCTTCCCGTGAGCGCCCAACGCGAGGCGGCCCACCGTCCTTTGATTTACATCCATTCCTGATTGCACCTCTGACCTCATGCACACCACTGAGTTCCCAAATGTAAGCCCCGGAACCATCACACCCTTCCACAGCCCTCGAAGCACCTCGTACCTATTGTATCCCCATAAAGCTCTGTGCTTCATAATTGCAGCATTCCTCTTTCCCTTTGCTACCGATGCTTTCTCTTGTACTTCCATATATCTATCCCCCTCATTTACCCATACTCCGAGGTACTTGTACTCGCTTACCCTCGGTATTTTTTGGCCCTGTATTAAGACCGTATGGTCTCCGTGATCATTGAATACCATCAATCCACATTTTGTTGCACTAAATCCTAGTCCTAGAGCCTCACACTCCCTTCCGCATATATCTGCCAGTCGCTGTATATCATCTTGACTGTCCGCAAATAAGACAATATCATCAGCATAAAATAGACCAGGAAGCTCTGCTCAACCATCGCTCCGACCTGTTTGTGTGACAAATTAAATCCAATGTTGCTACCTTCTAGCGCTTTTTCCATCCTCGCCATGTACAGCATGAATAACAGCGGGGACAGAGGGCATCCCTGTCTCAGCCCCTTGCTAATTTCAACGCTGTCCTTGCCACTTATTCCTTCCCATTCTATACAAACTGTATTTTCTCGGTATATTTCCTTCAAAAGCTGTACACAGTCGTCACCTATGCCCACTTCCTTCAATATATCCCACAAAATTTCCTGATTAACGTTGTCATACGCCCCGGTGATATCTAGATAAGCTACGTATAAGGGCCTGTTTTCTATTTTAGATATTTCTATACACTGAGTAAGAACAAACAGATTATCGTCTAACCGCCTGTCGATTCGAAATCCATTCTGAAGTTCTCCCAAAATATCATTTTGTTCTACCCACGCTTCTATTTTTAATTTTACTGCCTGCATCGCCAACCTGTATAGCACCGATGTAATGGTTAGCGGTCTATACGAGCGAATGTTATCCTTTTCTCCCTTGCCTTTATAGATTAAGTTCATTCTACTTTTTCGCCAACTGTCTGGTATTTCCCTCTTCTGCAAGCACTTTTCTACGGCTTTCAGCAGTGCTTCTTTAGTGTTCGTTAATGAGGCTGACGGGAACCCCATCTAAGCCCGGAGTAGTGCGCTTAGGAATTTTTCCTTCGGCCTTCTTCCAATTGAAATTCTCTAGTACTACATCTTCGTCGGTTGCACTCCTTTGCGTACTTTTACTCACCGGGGGAATCCCCTGGGGGACCTTTTTAAACGAATCGGCTGTTATCTTTCGGATGTAACCTAGCGCTTCATATCCTTCCAATTGATTTCCTCCTTCATCTACCATATGTTGTTGCATTGTGACAGACTTCCTACCCAGCGCTTTTAGGTGGCTCCAAAATATCCTAGGCGCGGCAAAATGCAAAATCTGCTGCCATCTAGCGGCCGCCGCGCGCATTTCCGCCATGTTGAAGGCTAAGCGCGCTCCGCATGTGCGCCCATGGTGCGTACGTAGTTGCGGCTGATCGGAACGGCAATGCCGACATATTTTCGTGTGCCGTGTTGCTCAGACTGAGGAAATTGGGATGCTGAAAAAAAAGAAGGTTTGCAGGAAAGTAAGCTCCCTGTTACTAGACTTCCTTCCGGCCGACGAGAAGCAGCAGATCGTTCCGTTGCTCCGGCTACTGCTTACGACTGACGCCGAGTTTACGTTCACTGCTGTTAATAGATGCGGTATGGGACAGCATCGGCACTCATCAGAGAACACTCTTTCGTGTCACCCCGCCACGAGACAGTTTTCGCGCCGTGCAGGCACAGACGGGCTTCGTGTACAAGCTTCAAAGCTGCATGCATAGCGGTTACTGCGCATCCCTGCGCTGCCGTTGACAACATTACTTTGTTTATTACATTGCGATAACAATTGCATGTTAGACAGGTAGCACGTGCACTTCATCGATTCTCAGCGAACGGACCGATTGTGCTGGAGTGGGTTGTTTGTAGTTTGTCTTTGATTGCGGAGTTTAACAACGTAGCGTTTGATGGATAATTTCCGCGCGTGCTTCACTATGCGTATTTTTCAAGCATTTCATGTGCTATCACTGACAAATTCAGAGGCGCGGCCCGGATGTCCTGACCTCCCCCTCCCTCCCTCCCTTACTGACAATGTATTCGCCAAGAAACGCTCATATCAGGTTCTCCCGAAAGCTGATCCCCCTTCGGAAAAATTATGCATCCACCTCTGTGAGCTAATAAATGTTAACAGAAGCTGAAACTGAAAAAAAATGCTGTTCTGGGGAAACGTGTTACATTCGACCGTGGGTGCGCTACCGTTGGTTACGCGCTGAAGTCGTTTCGCAAGCGTTTAGTCGGCGACGCAAAACTGCCTTGCTGCAACGAGTTGAAATTGAAAGGCGCCTAGTAGGCCCCGAAATCGACGACGTGAATGCGAATATTCTTGGCATATCGTGTTATTTACGAGCACATGTAGGAAGAATATTCAATAAACTACCAGCTAATCGGCACCTACTTCTTGGAGCAACTAACACATTTCATGTTCACTTTTCACGTGCGTGAGATGCGGAAATTATTTACAGTTTAATCGTGCGGTAATTTTATACATAGCATGCGTCGGTGACTACAGCGGCGAAATATTTTTATTTGAAAAATAAAAAAGAGGACAACGTTTTATTTAAAATTAGATGCACGATACATCTGGTCGACGTAGACCTCCCTTAATAAATACGCTTTAAAATGGGTCAAGAGCACTTTCTTAGTGTCATCGCCCTGCCTAGCCTTGGCGAGCGCTGAAGCCTCCTCTCTACCATCGCCCACTACGCATGATATTCAGATAGCTAACAACGCTTTATTCGCTACACTGAAGGCATACAGGCAAGTTTGTAACCTAGCGCAACGCTTCATTCTCAATTACGACAGGCCTACGTGTGACTCGGTGAAAAACTTGTACTGTCTTCTCGTCGTGAGGCAGTCTTTACACGTAATAACTAGGCGGGGCCTTTGTTCCATTACTGTCGTGCAAGTAATCAATGGAAGAAAGTTCCGTGCTGTACAGTTACCTTTGTGTACTGTTACTGGAATAAAAACAAGCGTGTGCGTGTTAAGCGCTTCTGTAGCGCTAAAGCGCTGTCAGCCATATAGCTTTCCTCAGTAAACCTATCAACATTCCTGCATGGGAGAACTGAATAAGAAATGCGGATGAATATTTGATCACGCAGTGTACAAAGTGCTATTTGAACTCATCGTGCAGGAATACGGGCTTTCTTTTTGTTGGGGGATACCCATATCAACAAGGAGTAAATACTTAATTCAGTCATGCTACAGCAGTGCGTAGTAGGTGGAACATAAGCTAAACACGTACAAGTAAAACAACGACAAGAAAAAGTCATCCATTACGAAAATGTCGACTGTTGCCGAAGGCGAGCAACCCCGTTCGTTGGCAGGATGCGCTTCTTTCACAAGTAATAGTAACGTTCGGCGCGCATCGTGCATTACAGTAGAACCCCGGTGATACGATCACCGCTCGTACGAATTTCGTGGTGATACGAATTTTTCTGTGGCCCTGGCCAAGATCCTTTCGCTTGCAATGTAATGGAGTACGGTTGTTACGAACCGATTTTCACACCGTGACGTTTGATACGAACGTACGCTACCGCGCAGTACGAACAGGTGCTGCCCGCACTGTCGCAGAAGACGCGCCAACCGCGTGGCCGCAGGAACCCAAGCGCGGGCAGCGCGCCGTCAGTTTGGCCATCAGCGGCGCGTCGTAGCCTCTGAGATTGTGCGCGAGAATCTTGAAAGCCTTAATGCGCGTTTGTGTGCCTTCGTGTTTAGATTACAAATGACGTTGGCGTCGCGTTTTTTTTTTTTTTTTTTGCTCGAGGTAGCGCCGTTGTATTGTGTTTGCACATGCCTGCCACGCCGATGCAAGCCATGTCCTCGCAATCAGACATCCCGTTAAAAATGGGCGAGGGCCGAAAGAGGACGGTCTTGGCGAAGGAGCTAGGCCTCGCAACGTCAACATACACGGTTGTTGAGGGCGCGCACACCTGCCAATTAGCACCGTCCGATTAGCACCGGAGACTCCCGATTTTTGAGCAAACCTCCCGATCGTGCGGGCACGGCCGTATATATAGCGAAAAACATCTCCAACACCAACGCAATAACAAAAGAGTCAAGACAAAGGACAGCGGTTGACAAATTTTCTGGCCTTCATATATATATCGCGTCCAAAGCGCTCCTTAAGTCACTTTCGTCGCAATACTCAGTTGTCAAGCGGGAAAGCATACTTAGACTAGGAAGGGGCTAGTAGCTGTCACGGGTCACATCACACCTGATTCATCACGCGCGCAAGCAGCGTATGTTTACAAGTACGAGTATGATCATTCACGTTTCAAAACTTTACCGGAATTTCTTCAGAGCGCTTCGTGACGTTGTTACGGCCATGAGAAACAATAAATCAAAATGGATGCCAGCTTTCTTTTGTCGCTAAGTAATTTTGCATGTTTTGTGGTGATACGAATTTCGGATGATACGAATATTTTTGGCGAGCCCGCGAGATTCGTATCACCGAGGTTTTACTGTATTTCGGGAATGAAGAGCGCCCATATTACCAGAAAGCTGCAGTCAACGCAATTTGTTTGCCGGAAATCGGGTCAAATCGCTCACAACGAAGCGCTGTTGTGTGCGTTTGTATACGCGCCGACAACCGGCTATCCACACTAGCGCGGCGACGGCGCTGCCACCTCTAGCCCGATCTCGGGGCGAATAGCAGTGGCAGCAATACGATTCGGACACAAGCCTCCAGCATGGCGCCGAATCGGTAGCTTCGTAAAACCTCCGACAGATGGCAGCAATATTGCATAAGGTTTATACCACTTGTCGAACGTTGGCTTCAGCGACACTCCCAAGGATTTTTCAGTCTTTGAACTAGGCGAACAATGATGGTAAAACAAACTCCGTAAAGTTTCGATTGACGCTTTAAGCAAAGGGCAGATCAGAGGGATACGTACCCGAAGTGACCAGGTCGTCGAAGTCCACGTCGTAGAGCACGGTGGCGTGGCCGTACAGCGCGAACACCATGCAGCCGGAGAAGAAGCTGAAGCAGAAGTCGGGCCCCGACCAGCTGCACGATGTTCCTGCGCCAGAAGCGGAGTGAGAAGTGCAGTTGCACGACACCGGTGCGCCGCCTATAAACTCACATTGAGAGCGGCCAATCGAACGGCTTGTAGCTGCCGTAGCCAGTGAGCACGCCCAGAGCCAAATCCATGCTGAATAGAAGCTGCTGCGAAGCCGCTCGCCACGTCTGCGTTTGAGAAAGAATTGAGCGTGTAACAGAAGTGTTCATGCTCGCTACTTCATGGGCTTTGAGTGCACGCAAACATATTTCTCACTAGACTTCGTGTGCATGAGCTTTCATGTCCTTGAAAGACAAGATAATATTCACTGTATGCGCGTTTGCTCTCCGCACAATGCCGTAAAGCTTTTTGCCTCTCTGCTATGCGGTAAAGCGAAAATAACATTGTGGCCCCTTCAGTCAGAATGCGCCAGGCGCTCTGAAATAGTTGGCAGAAGAAGCTTTTCGCACGCATATATTTTTTTGAAGGGCCCTTGAATCACCTGTGACAATTCACAGAACTCTCAGCCTTTTCTACCGATTTCGCAGTCTTTTCATCACACGTCGTGATGCGAATATGATGCCGCCCGTGAAGCTACCGGTGCTCAAGCTTTCGCCAGGCCCTTATGCGAAGCGTACGCGTTCTGATTCATCTGTTCTCAAGCTTTAAAATGATCAAATGATCACTTAACTGTATCCACAACCGAGCCCAAGGACTGCCCTTCCCCAGCAGCTATAACGATGCGTCGCTAAAGCGTTGCCCAAGCGATAACTAAGTTCGCATGATAGGCGAGCGTACCGCGATGTCTATGAGCTTGGACCAGTCCGGGTACAAGAAGGCGCTCACTCCTCGTATGGAGCCGCGCTGCACCACGCTGGACAGCAACAGGGTGAACAGCAGCGCGAACGACATCCACGTAGTGCCCATCGCCAGCTGAGGCCGCCCGCGAGTGGAGAGCGAGTGGAAGCGTTTCGCCTAACGCTGCCATTTGAAAAATCAGCACAGCTTGCAATAAGTCGCGTAAGGCTAGTCACAGCAGGGCTGGTGGACACCTAGCTCGTCCTGACTTGGCTAAACTTTTACCCTCTCACCTGTTTCTTTCCCACCCCTTGCACCACCGTAATACACATGAATATGCTTCCTCCATTTGTTCACCTTTTTTTTTAGACTGTGTCTTTCTGTCTCCTTCTCTCTATGGCTGTAGGCAAACCTGGACGATAGCTGCTCTGCTGTAAAACTCCTATTGCGCTTATGTGCCACAGAAAATGGGCCAACCCCGCTACTCACCACAGTGGTCCACTAAAGATCAGCAAGAGAACACACGGGCGGCGAACACCGATTGGGGACCGTACGTTGCAGCTTCTCTTGTTGACCATCTGTTCCGAGTGCTTGGGTGGCGAGTGAGAGCACGTGCGGTTTGATGATGATGATAATTTTCTATGTACGACACGCGGCAGACCTCGACCCTAACACCTCCGCTGTAAAAAACGCATTTCACGTGCCTCATATATGGGCTATTTCGGAAGGGGTTGGCGTCAGGATTCGAGAAAACTATCGATACTGGTCTTCAGAATGACTCAAATCTGGACGCCGAATATGAAATAATGGGATTTTTTTTTACTACCATGTTTCAACATATGGTGACCCCATGGGATGCCTCACGCAAAAAAGGGTGCATGAGGCCAGTTACGGATGTGTAGCTAACCCGAACAATACCTTATTATTCGCAATAGGCAAGTAAAAAATTGGGGGGACGCTTAGGCTTTGCCTTTAAGAGTTGAATGCGATAGCGATATCCGCACGCACGCACGACCACACGCACACACACGCACTATCGTCTTCCCAATCGCTAGCCTACCTTCCCTTCTCGGTGGAGACCTAAACTGTGCCGCAGGGAAAGCCAAAGTGCAAGCGCCCTCCGGCTCATATCTCTATTTGCGTCTACCTCGAATTTTCGCTCACGGCCAACGCAGCATTTTGGCTTACAACCAAAGACGCCGACGCCGGAATTTCTTCGTCTCGGAGATTTAATATTGCCTGTTTAAGAGCTGGCCAGACATAGGCGACTATCTCGATTCCATTATCTGCATCTCGATCCCACCCTGATGACTGCCCTCCGACGGGAACGAAACACAATCATTAAAGCTCACGTTGGAGAATGTCAGGTGGACCAAATTAAACCGGTGTCCCTCCGTCCTGCTTCATTTAACGACGTCCCCTATAATCATATCGTGGTATCGGCGCGCAATATCCCAGAATTCTAAATTTTTAACTGTTTTTTGCTGTGACGACATGCCGGGATTTGATCCCGCGACCTTCGGGTCAGCAGAGCAGTCGATCCATGGAAGTAAACAGCGCAAGAATCAAGACGACGCACACATGAAGAAAAGAAACGAACAGGCGCTGAACAGTCGAAGAGCAGTCGAGTACCATAACCACTAGACCACCGTGGCGGGTCTTCTTTCGACCAGTCGGCAAGGTCCTATATAAGTATTTTCGTGAAAAAAAAAATCCGGCAGATCCCACGCACTGTGGGTATCGATGTAATGCGAAGCAGCCAGCAAAGAGCTGCATACATCGCTTTGTTTATTTTTTTGAGCCGAATGAAATCATTCATGCCGTAGTATCTAGTTCACCATATATCGCATGTTTGCCATGCACGCGTGCATGCACAGTATGTTATATACCATGCCAATGAAACGTATATTCTGGTTATACACTGCATGACCGGTGATTTATGTTCATCACGCACTCCTGTCATGCAATACCAATTTTGGTATATATCCTGTTATCTAAACGGCCGGAAGCGCACCATAACAGTGTCATGTAAATCATACCGTACATGACATGCATAACATAATTCACATGTTAGGACCTGTCAATTATGTTCGTCATACAGTCACATCGCACGATATCAATTTTGATGTATATCAAAAGAGCGAAATGGCCGCGAGTCAACCATGAGCGTGGCATGTAAATCATGCCATACATGACATGCATGTCATGGTCTTCATGTTACCACCTCGAATTTAGCTTCGTCATACAGTCACGTTGCCGCATTATCGTCAATTTTGGTGGGTATTCAGGCGGACTCGAAAACGGCCGCGAGCCGCATTCATGAGCGTGGCATGTAAATCATGTCGCACATGACTTGCCTGTCACGAATTTCATGTTACCACCTCTCATTTACGTTCGTGTCATACAAGGGCCCCCCCCCCCCCCGCGTTCGGGCCGCAATACCAGTTTTGGCGTATATCAAGCTATTGAAATCGCCTCGCGAAATGGGGCACATGAGCGGGGGCATGTAGAATCATGACATGCGTGGTCATGGTTATTCATGTTACCACCTAGTTATTGCATGTTCGTGATACAGTCACATCGCGTGCAATACGCAATTTTGGTGGCATATCAATCTAGCGAAACGGCCGCGAGCATGTCATCTTGTTACCACCTCTCATCGTTACATCGCGATACCAATTCATGAATGTGCATGTATCACATGTGCAGCATACCAATTTGGCGTGGTATATCCGCGAGCGCACCATGAGCGTGGCATGTAAATCATGACATACATGACATGCATATCATGGTTTTCATGTTGCCACCTCTAATTTACGTTCGTCATACAGTCGCGTCGCGCATTACCAATTTGGTGTATATCAAGCGAGCGAAACGGCCGCGAGCGCATCATGAGCGTGGCATGTAAACCATGACATGCATGTCATGGTTTTCATGTTACCACCTGTTATTCATATTCTTGATACAGTCACATCGCGCAATACTAATTTTGGTGTATATCAACCTAGCGAAACGGCCGCTAGTGCGTCATGAGCGTGGCATGTAAATGATGTCGTGCATGACACGCGTGTCATGATTTTCGTGTTACCACCTCTAATTTATGTTCGTCATACAGTCGCGTCGCGCAATACCAATATTGGTGTATATCAAGCCAGCGAAACGGCCGCAAGTGCACCATGAGCGTGGCATGCAAATCATGACATACATGACATGCATGTCATGGTTTTCATGTTACCACCTGTTATTCATGTTCTTCATACAGTCACATCGCGCAATACCAATTTTGGTGCATATCAACCTAGCGAAACGGCCGCGAGTGCGTCATGAGCGTGGCATGTAAATCATGACGTGCATGACACGCGTGTCATCATTTTTCATGTTACCACGTGTCAGTTATGTTCCTCATGTCGAAGTGTCTCATCATACCAGTTTTCGTATATATCCATTCATTTAAACGGCCGCGAGCGCCCCGAGACCATGTCATGTAAATCATGCCGCACATGACATGCGTGTCATGATTGCACGTTAGGACCTGTTATTATGTTCGCCATGAACTCTTGTCACGTCATACCAGTTTTTGTATATATGAAATTAACGGAGTGGCCGCAAGAGCCCCAAGGCCGTGGAATGTAAATCATGCTGTTCATGACATGCATGTCATGATTTTCATGTTATGACCTGTCATTTATGTTCGTAATACGGTCATGTTATTCCATACCAATTTTCGTATACATCCGATCAACGAAACGGCCAGGAGAGCACAAAGTCGTAGGCGGCTAGATAGATAGATAGATAGATAGATAGATAGATAGATAGATAGATAGATAGATAGATAGATAGATAGATAGATAGATAGATAGATAGATAGATAGATAGATAGATAGATAGATAGATAGATAGATAGATAGATACGCTCAAACTCGCAGAAGTTCGCTAAGAATGCTTCGCATTAAAAAAGCAAAACGCTTCTCCGTTCGTCACGTATCGCCAAAGGCGCACCTTTGCGTAGCTTCGAACGCCTTTCAAGATGCTGAGAAACTCGCCAAGGCAGCACAGGCTGATGAGCAGCAGCATGTCTGGATGCAAGTCGCCCATATCTTCGATGCCGGAGCTGAGGCGCAACACTTTCTTTCTGCAAAGGGAAAACGATCCAATGTGTATCACTGTGGCGGCAGCCATTGGGGAGACATGGAGACCTAACCGGGCTCCAATGGACAGTGACGCCGTAGAAAAAAAAAAACTGCTCTGTGGTTGGTGTTCTGCAAGAGTGTCACTAAGTGTACTGTCCAGTTCAGCGAGCTTTGATTGGTTAAGGTTCGATAGCAGCTGTTACGCTTGGCGCCGATCCACCAACACCCAAACTTTATCCAGTCAGCGTGAAATGAAACTGACAACTTGACCGCTTAGTGGACTATTATGGAATATAGGCCTCAAGGTCATCGACAAACTTATGGATTAGTTGAGAGCTCGCGAAATTTCAGCGCACGGCCATTCTATGCACGCCTCCACCGGGCTCATGGGTGCAGCTTGTAACGGTGTGCAATGCTATCGCTTTCTTCATACAAAATCTGTTGACAAAAATTTGAGTACGCTTTTGCGAATTTCGCACCGAGGGTCGAGGTCGTATGTCTCGCGACTTTACAGCATACTCGTATTCATTTTTGTTCATTATTCCTGAAGGCTTTGTAGAGCATTCGATAAAGAGGGGAGGCACAAGTTGCTTAGAAACAGTTTAATGAAACGCGAAGAAATTTCATATACGAGTCCAACGAATACAACATTGCGGGTTGCAGCAATAAGCTGTCTGCGATAAGCTAACTGCCAATAGATAGAAAGACCGAGTGAGAGAAAGATATAAACAGTGCATGTAAGGAAAGTGCCCATATATAGAAAATATTAGAAGACTTCAAATATATGACAACAATATGTTATACAAAAGAAACTGCACAGCTGTAAACAAAAGCACGTAACACACACAACTTTTAGATATATATGACGTGATAGCCGAGCTCTTAAAGATGTGCAGTGGGAACTAACGCCGTTTATCCAGTCGATAGCTTTTTAAGATAGACTATTGTAAGCTATCGAGGCAGGGTAAACGTCGCGTACGCCCCATGCAGCATATGCACTCCAAATACTTACTTTCGTGGCACCCCGCTGACCCGATTTCACTTTCATATGCAATGAAGTTATTGTTGCCAAGTTAGTGCTCGGCCAACTTACATGTACGGCGCAGTGTGGAAGTCTACATTGGTTCCCACATGGGCCTGACGATGATCACGCGCACTTTGATCCATGACAATATAGCGATGAGCCACACTAAGAAAATACACAGTTAATTTTTAAACACCCTTGTACTAAGAAAGACAAAGACTCCAGTGGTACGAATGTGTGGGCACCGCAGCGACATGCAAGAAAGTAAGCTTGGGTTGTCACTCACAGCAAGAACTGCTCGGTGGAGGTTTGCGTGCCGTTGACGCATGCGCTTTGCATGGTCTCGTACTCGGCGCCAGGAACGATTACGGTGCCACCGCCAGCGGAGGCCGAGTGGATCGCCAGGGCGTCCTCGCCGGTGTAGTTGTGGGAGGAGTACTTGCGCGCCAAGGTGACATTGACGCGGAAGCAGGGCACCTGCGCATTCGAGATAGAACTGTGAGAAGAGACCATTTTCATAATTTTAAAGCTAGCTTTCCTGCTATGCAGTTTGCCCAACTAATGGCGGCTGGTCACTTACTGGAAACAGCGCGTTCCAGCGCAGTTTGCTTGCGCTATGACGTGGAAAATGCAGACTCGGCACTCTTGACATAAATACGCATAATACACAAGCCCTAGTACGTGCAACCATGACCTCGTCTCCACTTGAAGTACGACAGGTGCCACCATTAGTTGGGCCAATAGGCAGCGCAGGGAAGCGCACTTGCGGATTATGAAAAGTGTCTAGAAGCTACCTAGAACGGCATCATCATCACCATCATCGTCGTCATGAACGTAACTACGCCAACTGCAGGACGAAGGCCTTTCCCATTTTCCTCCAGTTAACCCGGTCTTGTGATTGCTGCGCGTCTGCCCACCTAACTTTCTGTCTACCCCTGGAGCGCTTGCCTTCTCTTGGAATCCAGTTTGTTACTCTTAATGACCAGCGGTTATCTTGCCTACGCGCTACGTGCCCTGCCAATGCCCAGTTTTTCTTCCTGATTTCGACTAAGATGTTCTTAACACTCGTTTGTTCTCTGACCCATTCTGCTTCTTCGAGTCCATTAAAGTTACGCATATCATTTTCTAATTTTCATGGCTCGCTGCGTCGACCACAATATTAGGTTGAACCCTTTTCGCAAGACTCCAGGTTACTGCCCCGTAGGCCAGTACCTGTTAAATGCAGCCGTCATATGCTTTTATCCTGAGGAATACTGGCAAACTACCATTAGCGATCTGAGAGTACCTGCCAATTGTGCTTCACAAAATTCTTCTTCTTCCAGTTACTTCAGCCCAGAGCTGGTACCAAGGGGAGGGGGGGGGGTGGCTTGGGGGGTACTGACGGCCCCCACCCCCCGATAATTGTTCATGCTTTAACCTTTCGGGTGATACTAAAATATTTACACGCCTTCACAGCGACCACCAGCTGCCAAAGTTAGCCGTTCTCTCTCTTTCCTCTCCTTTTGAGCCACGATCGTCTGCTGCCCTCTCAAGCTTCCAATCGCACATTGAACATACGACGCGCAGGGCGATGTTGTCGTCCTTTGTGCGGAACCTCATGACGACCGCGACAGCAAAAGTGCGCCTGGAGTGACCATATAATAGCTGTCGCAACAAATCAGCAGCACCCGCGTTGTTCAACTCAGTGAAATATATATAGCAGTCAGAGCACTCACATTCCTGTAGTCTTTTTCGTAGCAGCTGGCGTCGTTCCAGCTGTTCTTACAAGCGTTCCACGGAAGCGTCGAGGAGAAAGAATAGAAAAGGTAGAAAGCGCAGTGGACAACGTTCGCTACGCAGTTCAAGCACGAGGCTAAGTTGACGTACAGCATGGTCCAGCCGATACCTGGAAGACAGAATAGCGAAACAAGAAAGATAGACCGATGCACTAGTCGGTCCGTGAAGAACATAGGCAAAAATTTAAAAAAGAAATACGGTAAAACAATGTAACAAACAAGTAGAGGAGCAGGTCAGTGCGGACTCGTGTCTGGGCCACAATATAAGAATGGTTAACATTTGAAGGACGTTCAGACGTAAATTCTTCAAATGTGTCCGTATGACGTCACGTTTTCTGATGCCATTGCGTTCATCAAGCAAAAAAAAAAACTGCATTTCTACTCCGAGCACTATTCAAATCACGTGCATCACTTCCCAAAGAAACATGACTGTTATACTTCGTTTGATTTCAGTCGCAGAACTTATGGCATTTCTTCATGGAGCTATATCTATCATTCTCATCTCTCCTCTATTCAGAACGTAAAAATAACGCTATCTGCCCTGTAATTCGAATTCGTTTTTTTTTTCTCATCTAATGCCTCCTGAGAAGTAAGTACGAATCGGATTCTTCAAGATACAGATTCTCCAACTATTACTTGGCGATTATGTTTACCAAAATCATTAAACTATGTAAATTTCTGAGCATGTTGTTGATCCCATTAACACAATGTTTGTACTTCAAGGCAAGCTGCTGTTACCATTGTGTCACGGTAATTACGGAAAGGTAGCATCGTCTTTAAACATAGAAACTATCTAGCTTATGTCCTTAAATTGCCCTCTACGTTGTATCCATTTAAGTTTACTACAGGAATGCTTGCTATTTGATTAACTGTGAAATAATGTTATTTTGCTAACTTGAGCTGTGAATGCAGCTCCATATTTTTAAATTTTCAACTTCCATGCTCTGTATTTTACTTCTTTATTATTTACCATAGGTTCCCACTGCAGTCTGAATATGCGATATTTGCCTGCACACCATTTCTGGTAACGCATTGCACAACCGAATAATGGTCTGAATTCAATATTGCTCCGCTTTGTGGTTCTGCGGCATAATTCTCTGGCAAAAAAAAAAAAAAAAAAACTTCCATTGAGAGGTACAACCTCAGCAAGAAGAATGATCAAGAGAGAATATCTGTACACTAATACAAACGACATTACATGTCTACTTGAAGCGTGAATTGCGAAATTAAAAGCCCGAACATATGGCCACGCGAGAGACAGCAAAAAATAACATGGCTGATCCCTCCGTCATAGGAATCGGTATAACACGAAGTGAAACGTGTCTTCACAGAAGTAGTGCTTATCGTGCAGTGATATATGAGATCTTCTACAATGTCTATTGGTGTTTGGCAGCTATAGCACCGTTTGACCGTCGATGCACCCATGTTGACGCCTAGTGGCATGTCTCCATCGCGACGACTAACGCCCATGATCATGATTAAACCATTGTGGTAGCTGAAGTTGTGAAACATATATTTGGAATCAGCGAATCGTGAATCGCGCGTAAAGATGACATCAACAAGCTCATAATCAACACTGGTACCCGATATGCACTTCTTCAAAACGTCGTCAATTAAGAAGAGAAGCGGCAGTGTGTGCTTACTAGTAATGGGCTACCGACGCCTGTGTTCATGAATACACTACCACACTGCGCTTCAGCAACACGGGAGGCAGAGGTTCGTCGCTTGAGCCGCAAACGCGTGCGTCCCGCTGGCCTCTGTTTCGCTCCACCAAGGCACGACATTCGCCTGTCAAAATCGTGTCCTTTTTGCAACGCGTATTGCAGCAGTGTTTTGTTAGTCGGTGCTCTCGCAATCGAAGCAGTCGGCGACGGAGAAATCCCGTTGCCCGTTGGTGCATGTGGAAGCTGCACTACTCCGATGAGCCGACGCACGCTAACACGAAGCGGGAGGCAAAGAACGTAACTGCGTCTAGGTTCCCTCGGCGACGCCAGCGCGGCCAGTGTCACTCGCTGGTATCGAGCCGCTTTAACCATGACCTTCGATATTGCGCGCAATCTCGGAGGTAAGCGCTAGTAAATGTACGATCGTGACGCATTATACTTCTTTTCACATCTCACAGACGGCGGCACCGCCCCGCTCTACCCCCGCCTACCTACACCGCCAACAGATGAGCACCGTGCGAAAGAGGATGTGTGAAAGATATAAAGCGCGTTCGTGGAGTGTCCGTTGTCCTGCATGTTGGCTTAGTCGGTTGAGCGTCGGGCGCATAGCGTCGCGGCCGCAAAGTCGTGGTTTCGATTCCAGCGGCGGATCGTTCTCTTAGATTTTTTTCTTTCTCACCCGTTGGCGTTCATTTATCAACGTCATAACCCTGACGGAAGTGCTTGGTGGACACCTGGCATAAAACACTTTCCTGTTAAAACACAGAAGCGCTGTGCGTGTGTGTATTTTGTGTTTTTTGTCTCTCTCCGCGCCTTGTGTTGAGGTTGCGCTTTTCCTTCCACAACCCAAAATGAAAGCCAACTCGCCCAAAAAGAAGTGTTGCTGAAGCTTGAAGTGGCTGCCTAAGGACCAAGACATATTGGAGCAACTGTTCGTAAGAAGATGCAAACGTCTGTCCAGTCAGCACATCGTTATGAAAAGTTACGGAACAGAATGTGAACGAGATAGCTCACGGTGCACCATTAGCGCACCAACTTATGGACATAGCTATAAGGAGATCCATACGGATGTCTCAGAGACAAAAAATAGCTTAGTCGACGAAACAATTTCGTCCTATCGAGGGATTCAAACGCGGAACCAAAGCCTGGAAATGCGTTGGTCCCGGTTTCCAATAGCGGAACTGGACAATTTTTCCGTCAACTCGGAAGGGTTGCTTTCCTAGAAGTCCCTGGGATTTCAGTCTGCGTTGTGCGACAACGGGGTGTATGACAACGTTTCGCTTTCATTCCCAAATGTTTACGTTGAAAGCTCAGTCTCGTAGTGATGTGTTGATATAAAAGCGACCGCGAAGGCACCCCGAACTAAACGGAACTCGAAGTTGCTGTCGTGTCTATATAAGGCCCACCTTTAGCCATGGGGAATCCGGCGAAAGGCTCTAGGGACTGTGAGGCTGCTGAATTGACCCAGGAAGACTTCGAGGTGCACCATGGGAAACGCGACGACGACCATTAGGAGCACGTACACCATGATGAACACCACTGGGAACGAGTGAGTCAAGTTCTTTTAAGTGCGCGAAAGACTCGAGTGTACTACGTTTGACCGCAATCATAAGAGCGTATTGAACAACTCAGTTGGTCTTCGGCCATATAGTTAGGCGTGCAAGGCAACAATGCCTGGCTATACAGATTTCATAGGGGGCCAGGGTGAATGTGGCTTCTACACTCTGGCAGAACATTTCCCGCTTAGTGTGCATATATACATATATACATGCACGTGCACAGAAACGCAGGCACATGTGCACATACATGTAGCGGGGTCAGAGCCCTCGAGGTAAAATCCTGGCTAGTCACAGAAGTACATCAACAATTAGGTAATCAAGTTTAAAATCCCGAAACTATGCGTTATCGGGTCACCGTGTAAGAGAGGCTTCTGACAGGACGGGCGCAGACTAACAACTGTGTTCCGTCACCCGCGCAGTGTTATTGCAGTTTCAATGTCGTACCAACTAGCCCCAACGCCACATTTAGAGGCTTCGAATTAACGTTGAATACCTTGGTTTTCTTCACTTGCGTCTAAGGCAGTGCACACATACACTATAGTATACCGTCCTTTCCGAATTCGGTTGCAGAGCCAGTGAGCAAACCTAGCAGGTCAAGCTATAACGCTGAGTCATTATAGAAAGGCACAGAAATTCCTAGTACGCCAGCGACTAACCAGGTTCTTATAGCTGTAGCTTGCTGAATCTACGTGGTTTAGTTCACAGCATTTTACTGTTAGTACACGTGCCTCAAAGAGGCGGCAACTTGAAGAAAACGTAAATCGTATATAATCAAATTACATTCTTTTTCATTCTTTAAAAAAAATGTTTCGTTGTATTTCGTTAGCAGTACTACAATTATACAAGCAACTTGATACACCTGGTATGGTTCCACGGGCTCTGATTTCAAAACATCTCGGCAGTGATATCAACGACCTTGCCGGCTAGTAGTATTTCGTATCGTATACGGCACCACACTACTAATCTTGCTTGAACAAAGAGCGGACGATGGGTCATGAGTTTCAAACGGTGCCCGGCAATCTATGCACTTAGGCGACCATCTCCCACCATACGCACTTTCACTGTGTTGGTTCAAAAACCGTTAGCCTAGGTTAAAGCGTTCGCGTGAAGCTCGCGACTGTGTTCCGAGGTGCATTTATCTATCCAGGGGACGCTCTAATAATTATTGCTGCGGTTTTACGTTCGAGACCACTGCTATATTTAGACGCACGCCGTAGCAGGTGCGGGCGGGGGGGTGATTCCGGAAATATCGTCGTCCTGGGATCATATTTCATTGGCGCAACCGAGCTTACGAGCAAAGCTTCCGCGCCCAATAGCTCGTGCGCACTGAAAGCACGACCCGACATCGTTTATATGCGCCATGCCAGTCGGGTCTGGCTTAATAAATAGAACCTTTCTTGTCGGAAAGACTCGGCCTGCCCAGACGCGCCCTCAATCGACCAGCTAGAATTCGCACCAGCGCCACCGGACCAGCTGAGTCAACCGACTACTGCTGGGTTCATGGAAAGGCCCTGT
>NC_051177.1:145543672-145583256 GCF_013339695.2 Rhipicephalus sanguineus | reverse complement strand
GATCACAGAGCTCCAAAGTGGGGAACGTTCTTGAAAGTTCCAGCCTTTCACTAAAACGCATGCAAAGACTGCGCAGGGTATCGTTACATAGAATCCCTATAAACACACATTCTTTTTCCGTCACGGCTCCCAGTGGTCATGTGACGCGAGTTCGACATGCACAGCCTGCTTTGCGTGCCCACATTGTTAACGTCTGAGCTTTCGACTAGTTATACTATATCAGGGTTATCGAACTCACCTTAGCTAACGGGCCGCATTCACGAAAATTTACTCCCTCCAGGGCCAGGACAGTGACGAAGGTAGGAGCGAGGATCAGGGGGGGAGGGGGGATAGGTTGTACAAAATGTCAGCTCACGTTGCCATTTGAAAGAAGAAATTTCCCATACTTCACATATGGGTCATTTCTGAAGGGGATTTGGCGGCAGGATTTCAACAACATATAGATCCCTATCTCTAAGATGACTAAATTGTTTCACGGATATATATCAATACATGGTGACGGCAGGGGGTTCCTCACGAAAAAAAAATGCTTTCGACCTTTATGTCTATGTAGCACAGGAACGTACTTATAAAGAAAATAAAAAAAAAAACTGGACGAAGACCGTCGATGTGCGGGCCGCGGGCCGCTATAGCGAGAGATCCACGGGCCGCGTGCAGCCCGAGGGCCACGTGTCTGAAATCCATGCGCTATATAGTGCGAGAGCTACATGATACTGCCGCAACAGCGTTGGAATGTGCAGGAATAGCATAGGTCCACCGTACCGGGTATGTCCCCCTTACGTCGAACCATATGCATCCAATGAGTAAACGTCGAGAAGCTTATTCGCGCCTTTATGACCAAACTGGAACAAACCCCAAAATTAGACCGAAATCGCGTCGTCCACCTCCTGCCAGTCATACCCGCGTAGCGCAATGTCCACCTTCTACCTGTACGACACCGTTAGGAAGGCATACACCATTATAATATGGAAAAAAAAAAAAAGAGCACGGTACAAACCGGGCATAACATACACTGCTGAAAACTGCAAGGAGAAGCCCCCAAAGAGGAGTTTTACAGATGATATTGAAGAGTGGCACGATGTACGGGAATGAGAGAAATGAAGGGACGAGGTACAGCTGCTATGTTCATTCTGCAGAGGTCCACATATGCTTTCTAAATTTGTTCCAGTGGTGGAAGATAAGAACAACGACTGCTGACTCCTTCACAATCCGCGAGGCAGATGTGCGCCCCTGCGGCTAGCGCAAGCAGTGCAAGAAACTTTAGCCCGGCTGGATATTGGATGTAACAGCGCATGACGTGCTTCAAGCCGAAATCTCTTGATAATATAATTTTTGGGACAATGTGAAAAACTAAACTATAAACTATGCCACAAAAAACTACACTAGCAGTGGTGTGATATATATGAAAAGTATGCTTTGACAAATAGTTTTTTTCTTCGTTTGGGCTGCTTATGTACGTATTTCAAACAGTACACGCGGTGCACACGGTTCGTTATCATTTTTATCTAGGTTAGTCTATTTACATCGAAGGTCATAAATATGGCTTTTTTTTCTCGACCTATTTCTCTTGCTGTGGCAAGGCGCTACTATGCTGAAGACAGGTGCTACTCCTCCAGAAGAGTGCACAATTTACTTTGTCGTTAGAGCACGCTTTCACAGCAAAGTGCAATAAAAACAAAGTGAAGAGAGCGTACTGTTTTCTGTCTCCACTGTTTTTATTGCGCTCCCTATCAAAACTTAACCCATGCTGTAAATCACTTTCCTTACTACAATATCTGCTACAAAGCGCTCTTGATGATCCCCATTGCATTTGCAGAAAAAATACCCCCGCTCAACTACATGTTTACACCGTGAGCCCCTTTTTTACAAGAAGTAACCGTAGGTTAAAGCATAATTGTTAGCGAAGCATGCACCAACAAAGCGTAGACATTAGCCCCTTAAAACACCTCGCTGTCGATTCCATGTACGGGCAACACCGCCTAGATTATTGGCTCGGGCCCCTGTCGGGCCCGATCTGCGGTCGGGCCGGGCCGGGTAAGCGAAATACTTTCTCGGGTTCGGGCCGGGCCCGGGTCTCGCTTTGAGTCACCGGGCCGGGCCCGGGCGGGTAAACTTCAACGAGTTCCGGGCCCGGGCCGGGCCCGGGCCGGGCCCGGGCCGAGAATCACGGCCCGTGCAGTGCTCTACTACAGACATCTGAACATAGGCCAATGTAGCGTTTTTTCCAAGTTCAGGATTTTATTTTAGAACCTGTGCGCTGCACACAGGCAAAACAAAAACTTTAGGAGATAGTACGTTTTATGGAGAGTTCTATAAAAATAATTGTTGTATTTTGTCTACAATTGTCTTTTGTAAAAAAAATTCTCGAAAACGCAGCAATTTACTCAATTTTACCTACGCGCCAAGGAGTGAAAAATATAAAGCTACTCTAAGCAACTGTCCTATAATGAAAGCGCGATGCTCTAAAAACACAAAAAAGCAAGCTTCGAATGAATGCGTGAAATGGTCCATTTATAGCGAATTTTTCTTTCGTACCTGGTTTTCCACCATATTGAGAAGTTCAAATGGCGCTCACATGCCCGAAAAATTTTTGCCGCTCAAAATATTTTGGGAAGATACTGTAGAACTAATGTCTATACGTGTGTAATTTTCTCAGATTTCTTTAAAGAAATTGATTTTTGTCGAGCGCCCCGACTGGGAGAGTTGGCGTGGAATGACCCAGCATTTAATGTATGAGGAAGAGAGAAACCGAGGGGAGGTAATGCAGGAAAGAAAGAGAGAGGATCAAAGAAAGAGAAAGAAAGAAATAGAGAGAGAGCAAAATGACAGAAAGAGGAAGCAAGCGAGAAACAGAGATAGTGAGACAAACATGGGGAACAACTAGAAAAAAATAGAAAGAGAAAGAGAGAGAGAAAGAAATAGACATAAACAGAGACAGACAAGACAGAAAAAAAACAGAGAAAAGGAAAGAGAGGGAGAAAGAAACAGAAACTAAAGAGAAACAAAAAAGGCCGCCCCCCTCTATAAAAAATATATAAAAATAAAGGAATAGGTTGTCCAGCGAGCGGCTGCGAGCCCGTGTTTCGCTGTGCCAAGCGCCCCGCCACGGTGGTCTAGTGGTTATGGCGCTCGACTGCTGACCCGAAGGTCGCGGGATCGAATCCCGGCCGCGGCGGCTGCATTTTCGGTGGAGGCGAAAATGTTTGAGGCCCATGTACTTAGATTTAGGTGCACGTTAAAGGAACCCCAGGTGGTCGAAATTTCCGGAGCCCTCCAGTGCAGCGTCCCTCATAAGCATATCGTGCTTTTGGGACGTTAAACCCCAGATATTATTATTATCACTGTGCCAAGCTTTGCGCGACTTAGTGCAACCTTCCCGCATTTTTTTGTTTGTTTGTTGTTGTTCTTCTTCTTGTTACCCACTCCGTTCTGTAAAGCCTTGATGGCACTGAAAGAAATAACTATGTATTAGAGCTACATTAGTGCAAACAGGACACGGAAAACGAATACGCCATAGCATCGTGTAGCGCCCGTGATGTCTTGTCATGTCTTCTTTGTTGCGATGAAATGGCTTGAGTAAAACCTTAGACACCGTAAACTTTGCGCGCAGCTTGTGCAGTGATAATGATCATGCGTGACGTCATTGTCACGCGCGTGGTGCGCTTACAACGGGAAAGTGTGCGCACTATAATCAAACATCAAGCATAATCAAACATCTCTATGAACATCGCTGCGGAAGAGGCGGGCTCAAAAAACGTAATATATCCACTCTACTGTCATTGTAATATTAGGGCACTTTGTTCGTGCAGTGCATACAAAGTTAATGGAGCTTGAATATTTCAACAGCGGGACATCGACGTAGATTTGCGAGATCTCGGTTTATACAAAGCTAAATGTAATTTTTCAATGTTATACCGCGAATGAGAGAGAAATGCAAAAAAAAAACAACTTTGCAGGAAATAGGGTGATCTCGTGTGTGCCACCCGGTGTACAAATAGACCCATTATTCGTCGACATGAACGATCTCAAGCAATTTTACTATGGATACTGCGAGAATTTCACCACGTTGGCTTTTTAAGCCAACGCGATGATGATGATAATAAGAGTAATAATACGCTATGTTTTACGTGCCGAAACCAGGATATGACTATGAGGCACGCGTTGTGGAAGGCTTCGGAAATTTGAACTACCTGGAGTTCCTGAAGACGCACCTAAATATATGTACACGGGCCTCTAGCACTTAGTCCCCATCGAAGTGTGACCGCCGCGGCCGGGGTTTGAGCCAATGACAGAGGATTTATTTATGGCCGCGCTAGGCACTAGGCACTTTTAGGGTCGCGAATTCTTCTATATGACGCCTCGTCGCTCGCAGACGATCTGCCTCGGCTCGGTGAACGCCCAGAGGAATCGGCTGCTGGACTACGTGTACCCAGCCTGGACCGGCGTCATCCAGCTGGCCATCGTCCTTTGCTGCGTAGTAGCCGTCATCACGCAGGTTATGCGCACCTTCGCGGAGAACGGCCACGTGAGTCGGGCGCGTCGTAAAGCAATGTTTCTATCTAATTGTACAGACAGTTGGGCTATAGTTGGTCCTGGTCATAACTATATGGAACTTGATACTGGCGAACAAGGACAAGACGCGGAGTAGAGTGATGCCCCTCCCGCTTGCTACCTAGTAAGTGCATCACTAAAAATATTTCACTTTCCACAAGTAACTTCCGTATTGTACTGTAGTTCAAATGCTCTCACGGGAATTACAGCCAAGCGCATATTTTTTAAAGGAAATCAACTAAGATGTGTGGGTCTCACCTACACCGTGGTCTCACCCTTGCGGTGTCACTGTTCCACAAAAAACATCGCTGGTGACCATTTTGAGCGTATGGGCGACGAGAAGAATATGGGCTGCATTGCACGAGCAGCCAGAAATAAAGGCGCGCTGCCGAAAGCAAATGCTGGTGGAACTGCCCAAACTTTTATCTCTTTTGCAATACCGCTCAAAACGTTGCCTTACACCAGCGGCCAAAAAAAAAAAAAAGGTTCGAAAAGTTTCCCGCCTTTACCCGCCATGAAGGAGAGGGGGGGGGGAGCATGGTCCTCCTAGAGCTACAGCGCGCACGTCTATGCCCCGGAAATGAAAAAAAGAACTCCCGTACTCACCGTCCGAAGGTCAGAAGTGTCAAGAGCGCCATGAGAGCCACACCATGCGACCGAACGGCATACGTACTGAAGGCCGCTAATCATTCGCTCTCAGAAGAGATCGAGTAAAGAGGGCGTCTTTTCGTCCCACAACAAAAATCGTCATCGGGCTTGCTTGCGTTTCCTTTCTTGAAAACTCGGCGCTGGCCACTTTCCTACCAAGAATGCTATGTCACGCTGATAGCGCACATGCCGTTCGTCACCAGAAAGTGCCGGGCGCGCGGCGATAATGCAAGGAAAGGAAGGCAAAATAAATGACGAATATTGTTGCGGGACAAAGAGACGCCCTTTTTACTCGATCTTTTCTATCAGTGTTCACGAGAATAGTTGATCCCGAGTCTGAATAGCGGGACTGAAAACACGAGACAAAAGGAAACGGACAAAGACATCGCTGACTGACAAGGCCAAGCACGAGAGCTTGTTTGTGACCCCGTGTTTCAGTTCCGTTGTTCAAACCCGCCGTGAGATGGTAAAAATATCTGGGGTTTAACGTCCCAAAACCACGATATGATTATGAGAGACGCCGTAGTGGAGGGCTCCGGAAATTTCGACCACTTGGGGTTCTTTAACGTGCACCCAAATCTAAGTACACGGCAACATATAACAGCACGAAGGACGGGACTGGAGACACAAAAACCACAGGACGAGTGCTGTGGTTTTTGTGTCTCCAGTCCCGTCCTTCGTGCTGTTATATTTTGCAATGTCGCACCAACTTGCCCAGACAAAGTCTTTGCTAAGTACACGGGCCTCGGATATTTTCACCTCCATCGAAAATGCAGCCGCCGCGGCCGGGATTCGATCCCGCGACCTTCGGGTCAGCAGTCGGGCGCCATAACCAGTAGACCACCGTGGCGGGGCAAACCCGCCGTGAGAGGTGCCCCGTAAAGAGCCTGTATATATGTAACAGAAAAGGCGAGAGGCGAAGGTGGATCCACAACCAATGCGCATATTTTGTGTGTGTGCCACCTCCCGTGTCGCCTTTCCCGCGCTCTGGATTCTTTATGAGAATGCAATAGCATGCAGCGCAACTATACATTGTACATTTTATTAGATTCGTCGCCGCAGAGGACTGTGTGTACGAATGCGTTATTACGCGTCTTGAAAGCACCGTTCAATGTTAACTGTTTTGTGATGTGACGGTTTCTCACACCGCGTCCCTCTTTCATTTCGATCTCTTCCTCCCTCCATGTTTAATGCTAAAACAAATACGTTTGGTTCTGGATCAACCTCCTAGCCTCTGTTCCTTCAGCAAGCTAGATGGCGAGTTGGGCTAGTTGGTTTATGTTGATCTTTCAAAAATTAGGCTGAAGCGTACCGGAAAACGTGGAAAGTAGAAATGGGTAAGCGCTGTCCTGTCCACTTCTACTGTCCACGTTTTCCGGTGCGCTTCAACCTATTTCTTGTTTTGTATCTTTTCTAGTGAAAGTACGTCTGTGCGAATGCAGGGTCGCAATCTTGTTCACGTTCTGTGACTTCTTGTACACTTCTTGTACAATTGCAGAGCGCGGTGACTTTAATAATTTATTTGTGTTAATGTCTTGATTGAATGCTAGGCGGTGTCGTAATTTCACAAGATGTTCGGTGGGAGGGGGTGGTAGTCGTTTTCACAAACTATCGGCACGGGATTAGACTAAACCAGGCACAAAGCAGGCTAATTCAATTCTCCAGCCCGAGCTCTTACGTTTAGATGCAATCCAAGTCACCCGGAGACCGTTCTATATCTGTTCTGTCGGACGGAACGGACTCTGTCCGTTCTATGCATAGAGTTAATACAGACTCTAGAGGAAAAGCTGGGACGAAAGAGCGCCGACCACAAGAAGACCGCCATTACTCAACCGGTGTCATTCTTGCCTTTGCAATTATTTACAGATCGGCTACAATTGGCTCTATTCAATGTTGCTATTCAATGGCAATATAAATCAAACACGGACAGTTTGACAAATTACAAACATGCAGGGAGTGTGTAATGTTCATTCACAAGATTTCTAGTTTACTGTGCGCGGAACTCGCGGCGCATGAAGATGCGTTTGCAGGCACTCCTGCTCGATGGCGCCACAATATCCACTTGAGTTCGAGATCGTGGTCGATTGCGCGTCTTGGGACAGAGTGGTGAGTCGCAGTGCGTCGTCGTCTGCGCTTTCTGTTGACACGTACTTACAATTCTACTTCGGGAGCTCACTTTCGTTAATTACGATGAAAATTTAATACCACCGTCAAGTCTGGCGCGCATCTCAGGGACTGGTAACGCCCGTACGGTGGGGTAATGGCGGCGCCCTTGTGGTCGGAGATTCTAATGCATGGACCCTATGGAGAGCTTTTCCTCTATTCTATGTCTGTTCTTTGCCTAGCAGACGACAAAATGATTGACCGGACGGCCTTTTCCGGTTGCTGTTCTCACGTCTGGCCGTCAGACGAGCCTCGAACCAATGCTGTGAGGCGCGATAAAACGTCATATATCACAGAACATGTACAAGGTTGCGCCTCAGTGTGACGGGTCTTCTCTTGACTTTTACGGGCACGTCACAGATGCTGCTTCATCGTTGTTCCAGCAATTCTCCTTTCGTTCACCCATCTCTCTCTCTTGTGAGACAGAATCTACCACACTAACACGTCGTCATCGATACGTCTTCGTTCTCAGGATATATACGCAGCGATGGAGCCCGAGGACGGCTACGGACCTGCGGACCCCGACATCTTCGCTCGCTACCAGAATGCGCTGCCAGGTCGCAACGTGATCCCGTCGACGATCATCACAGCCGGAAGAGGAGGACGGAGAAGCCTGCGGCGCACTTCTTTGTCTGCCTGCCCTATCAGCGGAAGCTGGCCGCCCTCTCGCTGAGCGCGGGCCATAGAAAACGGGGCCCCGGGCTGCTACACCGCGCTATATTTGGCGGATATATACGACTGCAACATATTAAAAAAGAATGGCGCTGCAGTCGTCAAGCTGCGCTCCCAATGCGCCCACGGCAAATATATATAGCTTCATTAAGCGTACATTTTTCTGGGCTTTGCGTAAAACAGCGCGCAGAATACACGGGGCAACTGAATGAGAGACACGGCACATTGTGTGTGGGCTCTCAATCATTTGTCCGGTTTCTGCGCGATGTTGAGAACATTTGCAGCACGACATTATTTGCGTTGTACAACGGTTTACAATTGAACGGCGATGTGGGCGAGTTGGTGTACGTACGTTTCACAGAATCTAAGCGCTCGTGTGCATCCCTCTCTGCGTTCCTTCCTTTCTTCACTGCGTCAACTTTCTTTCAGCATTTAAGTGCTTTCGCTGCAGATTCTTTAAAAGGTTTACAAAAGACACGGAGCGAAATTTATATGAGGTGCGCGGTTATTGGAAGTATAACTGGTGATATATTGCTGGGAAAGTGAAATGCGAAAATGAATGTTTTTAAGTTCGAATCATTTCTGTGCGAACCGAAGGCACTTTCGCCGGTCCTATCAATTAAGCTGCCTTCGTTTGGATGCCTTCCTGATGATGGCCTTGTTCGTCAAAATTAGAATCGGAGGACGTGTGTACGGCGAACAGGATTGACAGGCCATGACATAAGTAACATGACAAGCCTATCGCGCACGTCATGAAAACCTTTCCAGTCACGTGTGGTGCGCATCCGCATACAAAGGCCTGTAGTAGGGGGGTATCCGTCATGCATGATGCACGGTGTACATCACCGGGCAACATCAGCGGTAGACATTGGAAACTTATGGGTTAAACAATAGAAAGGCATACCGTCTGCAATAGTGCGTACGCACTTCAAATGAAGCATTTCGTATAGCAATGTTTCTAGAATCTCCTTAACATCTTTAAAACGGCTCCTAATAATTTCCGTTATTATATGTAACAAAGCAAACAAGGTGTCAATCAGAACACCAGTTTATTCCAAATGTCCTAATCTTCCTCCCCTTCGTTTCCCAAATTCACCCGTAAGCCCTGTAACACGGTTTGTCGTTCATCCGTGGATCTCATGTACCGTGATCACACTCGCCGTAAAGCGCTCAATACAGGCCATAAGGCTAGCTCAAAACCGGGTTAAAACGAACGAAAAAGGTCTAAAATAATATAACAGAAATAACCAAGTAATAACCGTAATAGCTAACTTAGAATTACTAAAAAAGTTTCGGAAACATGCGGGCGACTCTGGCTCTGCGCACTAGAGGGCGCCACCACCTCTCAAAGCGCCCGATTTTTTCTCACTGGGGGCTCTCTACGGCGCAACACCTGAAGGAGAAAGCAGCCTGACGGAACTCGCTGCAGACAACTTGCATCTCAACTGTCGTAACAAGCAGGAAGTCGATAAAGCGCAGCAAAAAGTAGAGCACATGTCGCACACCGGGTTTGCGAATCTTGGTAAACGGAGCAGTGGGAACTCTGCGAACGGGAATCGCTAGGGGCCTGTACGTGCCACGCACTTCCTCTGGTTCAGTCGTGGTTACTTGCGGTTGCCGGTCGCGGGATCGAATCCCGGCCGCGGCGGCTGCATTTTCGATGGAGGCGAAAATGTTTGAGGCCCGTGTACTTAGATTTAGGTGCACGTTAAATAACTGCAGGTGGTCGAAATTTCCGGAGCCCTCCACTACGGCGTCTCTCATAATCATATCGTGGTTTTGGGACGTTAAACCCCAGATATTATTAATTATGGTTGCTGTGCTGGCTCCGCTTTTATAGTAGTCTAATAAACATTACACTCGTATTCTTACGATTCAGCAAGCTATATTCAAGCATTGTTCGACTTCGGAAGATTGCGCTAACGAAAATGTTACTCGTGATATTCACATCATCGCACCGTAAAGTGCACTTTGTTTCGATAATTGTGACGTCTGTGCTCCAATCTGAATACTGACGTTACGTCAGACCATGAGTTAACCTTTGAAGGCCATGTAGTCGACGTTTTCGGTAAGCCCACGATGTGCAAACAACTACACTCGCAAAAACACGTCGATGCACCTCGTAACGCTTGGCCCAAAGCCAAAAAATGCAGCACAGAGAATTGCTCACCGACTGCATCGCATGAAACCGATTCCCACAAGGCGTGGGATCTGCCGAATTTTTAGGGGCGAAGCACCTTAGAGTCTAGGCTTGTCCGTTGTGTGCTGTCCGTGGTCACGGCACAGCACCATGTAAAATTCCCTAAACAAGGTTTAACAATAGACCAATATAAATCATAATTGCGACAGAACAATATAAAACACCTACAAGTGCAAACCCTTTATACTAGTCAGCGGTTTCAACATAGACATTATGGGCCTTAGGACCTAGTTTTGTCGTCGACCTTTTTATGTCACTTTGTCACTCAGTTTACATTATATGGGGCAACGCTCAGGTAACATATGTGAGACACAAAAAAAGGTTGAGCAGTACACTAATATCAATCGTGACAGAACAATATAAAACTTCTATAAGCACAAACCCTTTATACTAGTCGGCGACTACAACGTACACATTATGGACGTTACGACCTAGCTTCGCCCACTCGTCATCATTCACTTCGTGGAGATGCGTTCCATTTTAGGGGCGAAGCTCCTTAAAGCGGCACCCGTTCGTCCCCGCCGTAGTGCGTAACCAGTCTTAACGCTAGTACTAGATCTTGACCTCCAAGGTGGTGCCGGTGGAAGATTTCTCCTGTGCGTTGTTGAACAATAAAAAATTCGCAGCGTGCGCGTTAACTAAAAGCCGAATTCTTCTGTCTCTCATTCCCCATTAGCAGCCATTGGCATGTTCCAGTAGGAAACGTTAGTAGTGTAAGTGTTAGCTAAAAGCCGACTTCTTCTGTCTCTCATTCCCATTAGCAACCATTGTTTACCTCCAAGGTAGTGCCTGGTGAGATTTCTCCTGTGCGTGATTAAACAATAAAAATTTTGTTCAAAACGCCGTTGATTGATGAAATAAACCAACGAAAGACGCCAGATGTTTTCTAAAAGCAAAACGAAAAGACGCCAGATGTTTCTAAAGCAAAACGAAAAGACGCCAGCTGCTTAACGAAAGACGCCAGATGTTTCTCCTCTCCTACGGTTCCTAGGGGCGAGGATAAGCGCGCGCACCTGCAGCTGTTGCTATGGGAGAGGGCGCCGCGTACAACGCCGGATGCCTCACATAGCCCGACTAAGAAATGCATTCGCATTTAAAAACTTGGAGGACGCTTGAGCTTGGCCTTCAAGAGTAGAACGCGATAGCATAATCGGACCTTGCTCGCACCGCCTTCACAGTCGCTAGCTTGGCTTCGCTTCTCGGTGGGCACCTAAACCGTGGCGCAAGGAAAGGAACGTCTGTGCGCCTGTAAATTGGCTCTTTCAAACTATCCTGGAATGCCTATTCCAAGTACCGTTGCGAAGTGCCCACTATACAACATATTCTTCATTTACGAGTTGAGCAATGGGCCACTACGCGTCCGTATATATAAGGTGCCACCGCACCTGCGCAGCTGTACACTTACATTACAGCTGTAATGGGTGAGCAGCTTTGAACCACCCAGTCCTTGCGCAGTTGACATGTTTTGGCGCCTGGTGCGATTCTACGATTCTGCCAGGCAATATTACACTATATAAGATTCATAAAGTGTTTTTCCCCCCGAAGCAATCTAGAGCACGAACGTGGCTCTGTGGCAGAACACCTGCTTGCCACGCGAAAGTCCTGGGTTCGATTCCCACTCAAACCCAATATTTTTTTATTGCTTTATTTAGGTCTATCTCGAATTTTCGCTCACGGACAACGCTGATTTTTCGCTCACAACCAACGGCCGGAATATCTGCAAAACGAGATCTTTGACACTATCGCGTTGAAACAGAACGAAGCAGACGGTTTTGAAGCAGTCTTCTGAAGGAGACGCAAGGCAGATGGCCCGCGGTGTAAGTGCGTGAGACTGCACGTGCTGAGGAGGAAGAAGAAGAACTACCGTTAGCGGAAATTTTAAACTTATTTGGCAGCACTTGATTGGGTTACAGCCACAGGGAGGTCTGTTCTACTGTGCTAGCTTACATAAATGAAAGAAAAAGAGTACCGTCTTAGTCTATCGTTCTTGGTTCATATTCTTGGTTTGAAAGCTTTCATTATTTCTGCTAGAAAGCCCAAGTGGTAGTCTGACCGCTTGCTCGTTATCATTTATTCGATGTTTTATTTTTAATGTAAATTTGTAGCTTCGTTTAGCGTCATAGGTGTTTACCTTAAGCATCCTGCCACCCGGTTCTTGGCCAATCAGCCTTTGTTGGTGAGCGCCATCAGGAAGACGTCATCGTGATCAGATACCTTGGCCAATCCCCCAGAGTGGGTATGTGCCATAGTGTTGAAGTAACAAACAAAGGCTGCAGCCATCATGACGACGTCCGCCAGACAGCAGTGGCAGAGCCCGAACGAATTCTTGTTCGCTACCGTCGGCATGTGCATCGGCCTGTCCAACATTCTGAAGTTCCCGTACGTCGTGTACCACAACGGAGGCTGTAAGTGCGCGGTCATTGCGATAAAAGTCGGCCAGTCGGCACATAGGCCTTACGCATTCTCGAGGGAGGTCACCGCTCGCGACGTGCAATGCTCTGATCGGCAAAATGGTTGTATATAGGCTGATCTGTTATAACGACGCACAGGGCCTTTCCATGAACCCAGCAGTAGTCGGTTGACTCAGCTGGTCCGGTGGCGCTGGTGCGAATTCTAGCTGGTCGGATTGAGGGCGCGTCTGGGCAGGCCGAGTCTTTCCGACAAGAAAGGTTCTATTTATTAAGCCAGACCCGACTGGCATGGCGCATATAAACGATGTCGGGTCGTGCTTTCAGTGCGCACGAGCTATTGGGCGCGGAAGCTTTGCTCGTAAGCTCGGTTGCGCCAAATGAAATATGAATCCCAGGACGACGATATTAATCCGGAATCACCCCTCGCCCGCACCTGCTACGGCGTGCGTCATAAATATAGCATGGTCTCGAACGTAAAACCGCAGCAATAATTATTAGAGCGTCCCCTGGATAGATAAATGCACCTCGGAACACAGGTCGCGAGCTTCACGCGAACGCTTTACCTAGGCTAACGGTTTTTGAACCAACACAGTGAAAAGTGCGTATGGTGGGAGATGGTCGCCTAAGTGCATAGATTTGCCGGGCACCGTTTGAAACTCATGACCCATCGTCCGCTCTTTGTTCAAGCAAGATTAGTAGTGTGGTGCCGTATACGATACGAAATACTACTAGCCGGCAAGGTCGTTGATATCACTGCCGAGATGTTTTGAAATCAGAGCCGTGGAACCATACCAGGTGTATCAAGTTGCTTGTATAATTGTATTACTGCTAACGAAATACAACGAAACATTTTTTTTAAAGAAATGAAAAAGAATGTAATTTTGATTATATACGATTTACGTTTTCTTCAAGTTGCCGCCTCTTTGAGGCACGTGTACTAACAGTAAAATGCTGTGAACTAAACCACGTAGATTCAGCAAGCTACAGCTATAGAACCTGGTTAGTCGCTGGCGTACTAGGAATTTCTGTGCCTTTCTATAATGACTCAGCGGTTATAGCTTTGACCTGCTAGGTTTGACTCACTGGCTCTGCAACCGAATTCGGAAAGGGACGGTATACTATAGTGTATGTGTGCACTGCCTTAGACGCAAGTGAAGAAAACCAAGGTATTCAACGTTAATTCGAAGCCTCTAGTAATGTGCGTTGGGGGCTAGTTGGTACGACATTGAAACTGCAATAAAACTGCGCGGGTGACGGAACACAGTTGTTAGTCTGCGCCCGTCCTGTCAGAAGCCTCTATTACACGGTGACCCTGATAACGCATAGTTTCGGGATGTTAAACTGATTACCTAATTGTTGATGTACTTATGTGTGACTAGCCAGGATTTTACCTCGGGAGGGCTCTGACCCCGCTACATGTATGTGCACAATGTGCCTGCGTTTCTGTGCACGTGCATGTATATATGTATATATGCACACTAAGCGGGAATGTTCTGCCAGGAGTGTAGAAGCCCACTTCACCCTGGCCACGCCTATGAAATCCTGTATAGCAAGGCCTTTGTTGCCTTGCACGCCTAACTATATGGCCGAAGAGCCAACTGAGTTGGTCAATACAGCTCTTATGATTGCGGTCAAACGTAGTACACTCGAGGGCGAACGGAGGGGGAGACCAGTGTTACCAGACTGCTACTGTGGCTTGTACCGCCCGTTTCACCAGCTGCTGACGACGATGACCCCAACTACAGATGACCCCAACTGCAGACTAAACACCCACTGCCGCTCTCTGCAGGAGAAAGTGCAACAATGTGGCCAAACAAGAGCCCGAAATTCCGCCACATCCCCCACCGCTGGGGGATCGTTTGTCCTGTCGGGGAAAAGGTCCCCGCCTCCTCCGAGGATCCACGGGGGGGGGGGGGGTCACGCCCACTCGCTAATCCGTGACGTCGCGGTCACGTGATCCGCAATCCCCCCGTCTTCCCCGAGCATTTCTTCCCCGTCTGAATACCCCTTAATGTACGTGCTCCTAACGCTATATCGCGCTTGCCAGGGGCGCAGCCAGGATTTTACTTTGGGAGGTGTCTGACCCTGCTACATATACGTGCGGAATGTGCATGTGTTTGTATGTGGAAACACATGTACATGTTCACACGATCTTTCGCGCACTTAAAAGAACTTGACTCACTCGTTCCCAGTGGTGTTCATCATGGTGTACGTGCTCCTAATGGTCGTCGTCGCGTTTCCCATGGTGCACCTCGAAGTCTTCCTGGGTCAATTCAGCAGCCTCACAGTCCCGAGAGCCTTCGCCGGATTCCCCATGGCTAAAGGTGGGCCTTATATAGACAACGACAGCAACTTCGAGTTCCGTTTAGTTCGGGGTGCCTTCGCGGTCGCTTTTATATCACACATCACTACGAAGGACTGAGCTTTCAACGTAAACATTTGGGAATGAAAGCGAAACGTTGTCATACACCCGTTTGTCGCACAAAGCTAGACTGAAATCCACAGGGACTTCTAGGAAAGCAACCTTCCGAGTTGACGGAAAAATTGTCCAGTTCCGCTATTGGAAACCGGGACCAACGCATTTCCAGGGCTTTGGTTCCGCGTTTGAATCCCTCGATAGGACGAAATTGTTTCGTCGACTAAGCTATTTTTTGTCTCTGAGACATCCGTATGGATATCCTTATAGCTATGTCCATAAGTTGGTGCGCTAATGGTGCACCAGTGAGCTATCTCGTTCACTTCTAGTTCCGTAAACTTTTCATAACGATGTGCTGACTGTACAGACGTTTGCATCTTCTTACGAACAGTTGCTCCAATATGTCTTGGTCCTTAGGCAGCCACTTCAAGCTTCAGCAACACTTCTTTTTGGGCGAGTTGGCTTTCATTTTGGGTTGTGGAAGTAAAAGCGCAACCTCAACACAAGCGCGAGAGAGACAAAACACAAAATACACACACGCACAGCGCTTCTGTGTTTTAACAGGAAAGTGTTTTATGCCAGGGTCCACCAAGCACTTCCGTCAGGGTTATGACGTTGATAAAATGAACGCCAACGGGTGAGAAAGAAAAAAATCTAAGAGAACGATCCGCCGCTGGGAATCGAACCCACGACTTTGCGGCCGCGACGCTATGCGCCCGACGCTCAACCGACTAAGCCAACATGCCAGACAACGGACACTCCACGAACGCGCTTTATATCTTTCACACATCCTCTTTCGCACGGTGCTCTCTGTTGGCGGTGTAGGTAGGCGGGGTAGAGCGGGGCGGTGCCGCCGTCTGTGAGATGTGAAAAGAAGTATAATGCGTCACGATCGACATTTACTAGCGCTTACTCCGAGATTGCGCGCAATATCGAAGGTCATGGTTAAAGCGGCTCGATACCAGCGAGTGACACTGGCCGCGCTGGCGTCGCCGAGGGAACCTAGACGCAGTTACGTTCTTTGCCTCCCGCTTCGTGTTAGCGTGCGTCGGCTCATCGGAGTAGTGCAGCTTCCACATGCACCAACGGGCAACGGGATTTCTCCGTCGCCGACTGCTTCGATTGCGAGAGCACCGACTAACAAAACTGCTGCAATACGCGTTGCAAAAAGGACACGATTTTGACAGGCGAATGTCGTGCCTTGGTGGAGCGAAACAGAGGCCAGCGGGACGCACGCGTTTGCGGCTCAAGCGACGAACCTCTGCCTCCCGTGTTGCTGAAGCGCAGTGTGGTAGTGTATTCATGAACACAGGCGTCGGTAGCCCATTACTAGTAAGCACACACTGCCGCTTCTCTTCTTAATTGACGACGTTTTGAAGAAGTGCATATCGGGTACCAGTGTTGATTATGAGCTTGTTGATGTCATCTTTACGCGCGATTCACGATTCGCTGATTCCAAATATATGTTCACAACTTCAGCTACCACAATGGTTTAATCATGATCATGGGCGTTAGTCGTCGCGATGGAGACATGCCACTAGGCGTCAACATGGGTGCATCGACGTCAAACGGTGCTATAGCTGCCAAACACCAATAGACATTGTAGAAGATCTCATATATCACTGCACGATAAGCACTACTTCTGTGAAGACACGTTTCACTTTCGTGTTATACCGATTCCTATGACGGAGGGATCAGCCATGTTATTTTTTGCTGTCTCTCGCGTGGCCATATGTTCGGGCTTTTAATTTCGCAATTCACGCTTCAAGTAGACATGTAATGTCGTTTGTATTAGTGTACAGATATTCTCTCTTGATCATTCTTTCTTGCTGAGGTTGTACCTCTCAATGGAAGTTTTTTTTTTTTTTTTTTGCCAGAGAATTATGCCGCAGAACCACAAAGCGGAGCAATATTGAATTCAGACCATTATTCGGTTGTGCAATGCGTTACCAGAAATGGTGTGCAGGCAAATATCGCATATTCAGACTGCAGTGGGAACCTATGGTAAATAATAAAGAAGTAAAATACAGAGCATGGAAGTTGAAAATTTAAAAATATGGAGCTGCATTCACAGCTCAAGTTAGCAAAATAACATTATTTCACAGTTAATCAAATAGCAAGCATTCCTGTAGTAAACTTAAATGGATACAACGTAGAGGACAATTTAAGGACATAAGCTAGATAGTTTCTATGTTTAAAGACGATGCTACCTTTCCGTAATTACCGTGACACAATGGTAACAGCAGCTTGCCTTGAAGTACAAACATTGTGTTAATGGGATCAACAACATGCTCAGAAATTTACATAGTTTAATGATTTTGGTAAACATAATCGCCAAGTAATAGTTGGAGAATCTGTATCTTGAAGAATCCGATTCGTACTTACTTCTCAGGAGGCATTAGATGAGAAAAAAAAAACGAATTCGAATTACAGGGCAGATAGCGTTATTTTTACGTTCTGAATAGAGGAGAGATGAGAATGATAGATATAGCTCCATGAAGAAATGCCATAAGTTCTGCGACTGAAATCAAACGAAGTATAACAGTCATGTTTCTTTGGGAAGTGATGCACGTGATTTGAATAGTGCTCGGAGTAGAAATGCAGTTTTTTTTTTTGCTTGATGAACGCAATGGGATCAGAAAACGTGACGTCATACGGACACATTTGAAGAATTTACGTCTGAACGTCCTTCAAATGTTAACCATTCTTATATTGTGGCCCAGACACGAGTCCGCACTGACCTGCTCCTCTACTTGTTTGTTACATTGTTTTACCGTATTTCTTTTTAAATTTTTGCCTATGTTCTTCACGGACCGACTAGTGCATCGGTCTATCTTTCTTGTTTCGCTATTCTGTCTTCCAGGTATCGGCTGGACCATGCTGTACGTCAACTTAGCCTCGTGCTTGAACTGCGTAGCGAACGTTGTCCACTGCGCTTTCTACCTTTTCTATTCTTTCTCCTCGACGCTTCCGTGGAACGCTTGTAAGAACAGCTGGAACGACGCCAGCTGCTACGAAAAAGACTACAGGAATGTGAGTGCTCTGACTGCTATATATTTCACTGAGTTGAACAACGCGGGTGCTGCTGATTTGTTGCGATAGCTATTATATGGTCACTCCAGGCGCACTTTTGCTGTCGCGGTCGTCATGAGGTTCCTCACAAAGGACGACAACATCGCCCTGCGCGTCGTATGTTCAATGTGCGATTGGAAGCTTGAGAGGACAGCAGACGATCGTGGCTCAAAAGGAGATGAAAGATAGTGAACGGCTAACTTTGGCAGCTGGTGGTCGCTGTGAAGGCGTGTAAATATTTTAGTGTCACCCGAACGGATAAAGCATGAAAAATTATCAGGGGGTAAGGGCCGTCAGTACCCCCCAAGCCCCCCCCCCCCCTCCCCTTGGTACCGGCCCTGGACTGAAGTAACTAGAAGAAGCAGAATTTCGTGAAGCACATTTGGCAGGTATACTCTCAGATCGTGAATGGTAGTTTGCCAGTATTCCTCAAGAGAAAAGCATATAACGGCTGCATTTTACAGGTACTTGCCTACGGGGCAGTAACCTGGAGTCTTGCGAAAAGGGTTCAGCCTAATATTGTGGTCGACGCAGCGAGCCATGAAAATTAGAAAATGATATGCGTAACTTTAATGGACTCGAAGAAGCAGAGTGGGTCAGAGAACAAACGTGTGTTAAGAACATCTTAGTCGAAATCAGGAAGAAAAACTGGGCATTGGCAGGGCACGTAGCGCGTAGGCAAGATAACCGCTGGTCATTAAGAGTAACAAACTGGATTCCAAGAGAAGGCAAGCGCTCGAGGGGTAGACAGAAAGTTAGGTGGGCAGACGCGCAGCAATCACAAGACCGGGTTAACTGGAGGAAAATGGGAAAGGCCTTCGTCCTGCAGTTGGCGTAGTTACGTTCATTACGACGATGATGGTGATGATGATGCCGTTCTAGGTAGCTTCTAGACACTTTTCATAATCCGCAAGTGCGCTTTCCTGCGCTGCCTATTGGCCCAACTAATGGCGGCACCTGTCGTACTTCAAGTGGAGACGAGGTCATGGTTGCACGTACTAGGGCTTGTGTATTATGCGTATTTATGTCAAGAGTGCCGAGTCTGCATTTTCCACGTCATAGCGCAAGCAAACTGCGCTGGAACGCGCTGTTTCCAGTAAGTGACCAGCCGCCATTAGTTGGGCAAACTGCATAGCAGGAACGCTAGCTTTAAAATTATGAAAATGGTCTCTTCTCACAGTTCTATCTCGAATGCGCAGGTGCCCTGCTTCCGCGTCAATGTCACCTTGGCGCGCAAGTACTCCTCCCACAACTACACCGGCGAGGACGCCCTGGCGATCCACTCGGCCTCCGCTGGCGGTGGCACCGTAATCGTTCCTGGCGCCGAGTACGAGACCATGCAAAGCGCATGCGTCAACGGCACGCAAACCTCCACCGAGCAGTTCTTGCTGTGAGTGACAACCCAAGCTTACTTTCTTGCATGTCGCTGCGGTGCCCACACATTCGTACCACTGGAGTCTTTGTCTTTCTTAGTACAAGGGTGTTTAAAAATTAACTGTGTATTTTCTTAGTGTGGCTCATCGCTATATTGTCATGGATCAAAGTGCGCGTGATCATCGTCAGGCCAATGTGGGAACCAATGTAGACTTCCACACTGCGCCGTACATGTAAGTTGGCCGAGCACTAACTTGGCAACAATAACTTCATTGCATATGAAAGTGAAATCGGGTCAGCGGGGTGCCACGAAAGTAAGTATTTGGAGTGCATATGCTGCATGGGGCGTACGCGACGTTTACCCTGCCTCGATAGCTTACAATAAGTCTATCTTAAAAAGCTATCGACTGGATAAACGGCGTTAGTTCCCACTGCACATATCTTTAAGAGCTCGGCTATCACGTCATATATATCTAAAAGTTGTGTGTGTTACGTGCTTTTGTTTACAGCTGTGCAGTTTTCTTTTGTATAACATATTGTTGTCATATATTTGAAGTCTTCTAATATTTTCTATATATGGGCACTTTCCTTTACATGCACTGTTCATATCTTTCTCTCACTCGGTCTTTCTATCTATTGGCAGTTAGGTTATCGCAGACAGCTTATTGCTGCAACCCGCAATGTTGTATTCGTTGGACTCGTATATGAAATTTCTTCGCGTTTCATTAAACTGTTTCTAAGCAACTTGTGCTCCCTCTTTATCGAATGCTCTACAAAGCCTTCAGGAATAATGAACAAAAATGAATACGAGTATGCTGTAAAGTCGCGAGACATACGACCTCGACCCTCGGTGCGAAATTCGCAAAATCGTACTCAAATTTTTGTCAACAGATTTTGTATGAAGAAAGCGACAGCATTGCATACCGTTACAAGCTGCACCCATGAGCCCGGTGGAGGCGTGCATAGAATGGCCGTGCGCTGAAATTTCGCGAGCTCTCAACTAATCCATAAGTTTGTCGATGACCTTGAGGTCTATATTCCATAAGAGTCCACTAAGCGGTCAAGTTGTCAGTTTCATTTCACGCTGACTGGATAAAGTTTGGGTGTTGGTGGATCGGCGCCACGCGTAACAGCTGCTATCGAACCTTAACTAATCAAAGCTCGCTGAACTGGACAGTACACTTAGTGACACTCTTGCAGAACACCAACCACAGAGCAGTTTTTTTTTTCTACGGCGTCACTGTCCATTGGAGCCCGGTTAGGTCTCCATGTCTCCCCAATGGCTGCCGCCACAGTGATACACATTGGATCGTTTTCCCTTTGCAGAAAGAAAGTGTTGCGCCTCAGCTCCGGCATCGAAGAGATGGGCGACTTGCATCCAGACATGCTGCTGATCATCAGCCTGTGCTGCCTTGCCGAGTTTCTCAGCATCTTGAAAGGCGTTCGAAGCTACGCAAAGGTGCGCCTTTGACGATACGTGACGAACGGATAAGCGTTTTGCTTTTTTAAATGCGAAGCATTTCTTAGCGAACTTCTGCGAGTTTGAGCGTATCTATCTATCTATCTATCTATCTATCTATCTATCTATCTATCTATCTATCTATCTATCTATCTATCTATCTATCTATCTATCTATCTATCTATCTATCTATCTATCTATCTATCTATCTATCTATCTATCTATCTAGCCGCCTACGACTTTGTGCTCTCCTGGCCGTTTCGTTGATCGGATGTATACGAAAATTGGTATGGAATAACATGACCGTATTACGAACATAAATGACAGGTCATAACATGAAAATCATGACATGCATGTCATGAACAGCATGATTTACATTCCACGGCCTTGGGGCTCTTGCGGCCATTCCGTTAATTTCATATATACAAAAACTGGTATGACGTGACAAGAGTTCATGGCGAACATAATAACAGGTCCTAACGTGCAAATCATGACACGCATGTCATGTGCGGCATGATTTACATGACATGGTCTCGGGGCGCTCGCGGCCGTTTAAATGAATGGATATATACGAAAACTGGTATGATGAGACACTTCGACATGAGGAACATAACTGACACGTGGTAACATGAAAAATGATGACACGCGTGTCATGCACGTCATGATTTACATGCCACGCTCATGACGCACTCGCGGCCGTTTCGCTAGGTTGATATGCACCAAAATTGGTATTGCGCGATGTGACTGTATGAAGAACATGAATAACAGGTGGTAACATGAAAACCATGACATGCATGTCATGTATGTCATGATTTACATGCCACGCTCATGGTGCATTTGCGGCCGTTTCGCTGGCTTGATATACACCAATATTGGTATTGCGCGACGCGACTGTATCAAGAACATGAATAACAGGTGGTAACATGAAAACCATGACATGTATGTCATGATTTACATGCCATGCTCATGGTGCATTCGCGGACGTTTCGCGGGATTGATATACACCAAAATTGGTATTGCGCGACGCGACTGTATGACGAACGTAAATTAGAGGTGGCAACATGAAAACCATGATATGCATGTCATGTATGTCATGATTTACATGCCACGCTCATGGTGCATTCGCGGCCGTTTCGCTAGATTGATATGCACCAAAATTGGTATTGCGCGATGTGACTGTATCAAGAACATGAATAACAGGTGGTAACATGAAAACCATGACATGCATGTCATGATTTACATGCCACGCTCATGGTGCATTCGCAGCCGTTTCGCTGGCTTGATATACACCAAAATTGGTATTGCGCGACGCGACTGTATGACGAACGTAAATTAGAGGTGGCAACATGAAAACCATGATACGCATGTCATGTATGTCATGATTTACATGCCACGCTCATGGTGCATTCGCGGCCGTTTCGCTAGATTGATATGCACCAAAATTGGTATTGCGCCATGTGACTGTATTAAGAACATAAATAACAGGTGGTAACATGAAAACCATGACAAGCATGTCATGATATACATGCCCCGCTCATGGTGCATTCGCGGGCGTTTCACTAGCTTGATATACGCCAAAATTGGTATTGCGCGACGCGCCTGTATGACGAGCGTAAATGAGAGGTGGTAACATGAAAATCGTGACAGGCAAGTCATGTGCGACATGATTTACATGCCACGCTCATGATGCGCTCGCGGCCGTTTCGCTCGCTTGATATACACCAAAATTGGTAATGCGCAACGTGACTGTATGACGAACGTAAATTAGAGGTGACAACATGAAAACCATGATATGCATGTCATGTATGTCATGATTTACATGCCACGCTCATGGTGCGCTCGCGGCCGTTTCGCTAGATTGATATGCACCAAAATTGGTATTGCGCGATGTGACTGTATCAAGAACATGAATAACAGGTGGTAACATGAAAACCATGACAAGCATGTCATGATTTACATGCCCCGCTCATGGTGCATTCGCGGGCGTTTCACTAGTTTGATATACGCCAAAATTTGTATTGCGCGACGCGCCTGTATGACGAACGTAAATGAGAGGTGGTAACATGAAAATCGTGACAGGCAAGTCATGTGCGACATGATTTACATGCCACGCTCATGATGCGCTCGCGGCCGTTTCGCTCGCTTGATATACACCAAAATTGGTAATGCGCAACGTGACTGTATGACGAACGTAAATTAGAGGTGTTAACATGAAAATCATGACATGCGTGTCATGTACGACATGATTTACATGGCACGCTCATGGTGCGCTCGCGGCCGTTTCGCTAGATTGATATGCACCAAAATTGGTATTGCGCTATGTGACTGTATCAAGAACATGAATAACAGGTGGTAACATGAAAACCATAACAAGCATGTCATGATTTACATGCCCCGCTCATGGTGCATTCGCGGGCGTTTCACTAGCTTGATATACGCCAAAATTGGTATTGCGCGACGCGCCTGTATGACGAGCGTAAATGAGAGGTGGTAACATGAAAATCGTGACAGGCAAGTCATGTGCGACATGATTTACATGCCACGCTCATGATGCGCTCGCGGCCGTTTCGCTCGCTTGATATACACCAAAATTGGCATTGCGTGACGCGAATGTATGCCGAACGTAAATGACAGGTAGTAACATGAAGACCATGACATGCATGTCATGTATGGCATGATTTACATGCCACGCTCATGGTTGACTCGCGGCCATTTCGCTCTTTTGATATACACCAAAATTGATATCGTGCGATGTGACTGTATGACGAACATAATTGACAGGTCCTAACATGCGAATTATTTTATGCATGTCATGTACGGTATGATTTACATGACACTGTTATGATGCGCTTCCGGCCGTTTAGATAACAGGATATATACCAATATTGGTATTGCATGACAGGAGTGCGTGATGAACATAAATCACCGGTCATGCAGTGTATAACCAGAATATACGTTTCATTGGCATGGTATATACCACATTGTGCATGCACGCGTGCATGGCAAACATGCGATATATGGTGAACTAGATACCACGGCATGAATGATTTCATTCGGCTCAAAAAAATAAACAAAGCGATGTATGCAGCTCTTTGCTGGCTGCTTCGCATTACATCGATACCCACAGTGCGTGGGATCTGCTGGATTTTTTTTTCACGAAAATACTTATATAGGACCTTGCCGACTGGTCGAAAGAAGACCCGCCACGGTGGTCTAGTGGTTATGGTACTCGACTGCTCTTCGACTGTTCAGCGCCTGTTCGTTTCTTTTCTTCATGTGTGCGTCGTCTTGATTCTTGCGCTGTTTACTTCCATGGATCGACTGCTCTGCTGACTCGAAGGTCGCGGGATCAAATCCCGGCATGTCGTCATAGCAAATAAACAGTTAAAAATTTAGAATTCTGGGATATTGCGCGCCGATACCACGATATGATTATAGGGGACGTCGTTAAATGAAGCAGTACGGAGGGACACCGGTTTAATTTGGTCCACCTGACATTCTCCAACGTGAGCTTTAATGATTGTGTTTCGTTCCCGTCAGAGGGCAGTCATCAGGGTGGGATCGAGATGCAGATAATGGAATCGAGATAGTCGCCTATGTCTGGCCAGCTCTTAAACAGGCAATATTAAATCTCCGAGACGAAGAAATTCCGGCGTCGGCGTCTTTGGTTGTAAGCCAAAATGCTGCGTTGGCCGTGAGCCAAAAATTCGAGATAGACGCAAATAGAGATATGAGCCGGAGGGCGCTTGTACTTTGCCTTTCCCTGCGGCACAGTTTAGGTCTCCACCGAGAAGCGAAGGTAGGCTAGCGATTGGGAAGACGATAGTGCGTGTGTGTGCTGTGGTCGTGCGTGCGTGCGGATATCGCTATCGCATTCAACTCTTAAAGGCAAAGCCTAAGCGTCCCCCCAATTTTTTACTTGCCTATTGCGAATAATAAGGTTTTGTTCGGGTTAGCTACACATCCGTAACTGGCCTCAAGCACCCTTTTTTGAGTGAGGCATCCCATGGGGTCACCATATGTTGAAACATGGTCGTAAAAAAAAATCCCATTATTTCATATTCGGCGTCCAGATTTGAGTCATTCTGAAGACCAGTATCGATAGTTTTCTCGAATGCTGACGCCAACCCCTTCCGAAATAGCCCATATATGAGGCACGTGAAATGCGTTTTTTACAGCGGAGGTGTTAGGGTCGAGGTCTGCCGCGTGTCGTACATAGAAAATTATCATCATCATCAACCCGCACGTGCTCTCACTCGCCACCCAAGCACTCGGAACAGATGGTCAACAAGAGAAGCTGCAACGTACGGTCCCCAATCGGTATTCGCCGCCCGTGTGTTCTCTTGCTGATCTTTAGTGCACCACTGTGGTGAGTAGCGGGGTTGGCCCATTTTCTGTGGTACATACGCTCTATACAGCAGAGCTGCTATCGTCCAGGTTTGCCTACAGCCATAGAGAGAAGGAGACAGAAAGACACAGTCTAAAAAAAGGGTGAAAAAAGAGAGGAAGCATATTCATGTGTATTATAGTGGCTCAAGGGGTGGGAAAGAAACAGGTGAGAGGGTAAAAGTTTAGCCATGTCAGGACGAGCTAGGTGTCCACCAGGCCTGCTGTGGCTAGCCTTACGCGACTTATTGCAAGCTGTGCTGATTTTTCAAATGGCAGCGTTAGGCGAAACGTTTACCACCCCCCCCCCCCCACCACACACACACACACACTTCAGTCTATTCACTGTCCCGGCCCTTGCGGGACAAAATTTCGCGACCTCGGCACGGTAGCTGAGATGAGCTTCAGTCCCCTGACCTATTAGCTCGTCAACACAAGGACACACGAGGGACCATTCGGTGTAAACGAGGACGCTAAGGTAGCGCAAATAAGTGAAACTCACGTGGCAATATCTGACCTTTGTCATCGATGTCAGGTACGTCTTCCACGTTCCTGTAGGGTGCACCAATAAGCAGCATTCACAATAGTAATGAAGGTGACCTAACGTGGCGTTTGAATGTCTGCAAAATAGTAATGTCTGTTTGAATGTCTGTAAAAGGGAGTGATTATCCCGCGAGATCAGCGTGGTCATTGTTTATTTTTGTGTTCTTTCTTGCTCTCCACTCGCGGGCGGCCTCAGCTGGCGATGGGCACTACGTGGATGTCGTTCGCGCTGCTGTTCACCCTGTTGCTGTCCAGCGTGGTGCAGCGCGGCTCCATACGAGGAGTGAGCGCCTTCTTGTACCCGGACTGGTCCAAGCTCATAGACATCGCGGTACGCTCGCCTATCATGCGAACTTAGTTATCGCTTGGGCAACGCTTTAGCTACGCATCGTTATAGCTGCTGGGGAAGGGCAGTCCGTGGGCTCGGCTGTGGATACAGTTAAGTGATCATTTGATCATTTTAAAGCTTGAGAACAGATGAATCAGAGCGCGTAGACTTCGCATAAGGTCCTAGCGAAAGCTTGAGCACCGGTAACTTTTTGGGCGGCATCATATTCGCATCACGACGTGTGATGAAAACTGCGAAAGTCGGTAGAAAAGGCTGAGAGTTCTGTGAATTGTGATAGGTGATTCAAGGGCCCTTCAAAAATATATGCGTGCGAAAAGCTTCTTCTGCCAACTGTTTCAGAGCGCCTGGCGAATTCTGACTGAAGGGGCCACAACGTCATTCGCTTTATCGCATAGAAGAGAGGCAAAAAGCTTTACGGCATTGTGCGGAGAGCAAACGCGCATACAGTGAATATTATCTTGTCTTTCAAGGACATGAAAGCTCATGCACACGAAGTCTAGTGAGAAATATCTTTGCGTGCACTCAAAGGCCCATGAAGTAGCGAGTATGAACACTTCTGTTACACGCTCAATTCTTTCTCAAACGCAGACGTGGCGAGCGGCTTCGCAGCAGCTTCTCTTCAGCACGGATTTGGCTCTGGGCGTGCTCACTGGCTACGGCAGCTACAAGCCGTTCGATTGGCCGCTCTCAATGTGAGTTTATAGGCGGCGCGCCGGTGTCGTGCAACTGCACTTCTCACTCCGCTTCTGGCGCAGGAACATCGTGCAGCTGGTCGGGGCCGACTTCTGCTTCAGCTTCTTCTCCGGCTGCATGGTGTTCGCGCTTTACGGGCACGCCACCGTGCTCTACGACGTGGACTTCGACGACCTGGTCACTTCGGGTGCGTGTCCCTCTGATCTGCCCTTTGCTTAAAGCGTCAATCGAAAGTTTACGGAGTTTGTTTTACCATCATTGTTCGCCTAGTTCAGAGACTGAAAAATCCTTGGGAGTGTCGCTGAAGCCAACGTTCGACAAGTGGTATAAACGGATGGATGGGTGCTATGAGCGTCCCCTTTATAACGGGGCGGTGACATGTCTGCCACCAGGCTCGAAGGCGAAAAAAAAAGAGAAAGAAGAAAAAAAGCTTCCTTGTTTCATGTTGTCCTAATGCCTTATCTACATTGATTAAATCTATGTTATTATACCAAAAAATATAAATTCACGGTCCATCTCTCTGCCTCTTAAGGCAGAATGACCTTATTTTCCCTCATTATTTTTGTACTTTATCTCTACTTTTCTGCCACCAATACTCTAACCGTCTCTTACTTATTTCTATCGCGGACGTGTTCAGCTTTCCATTGTTGTCCCTAAAACCCAAGGCTTCATGTAGACTCGTGCCCACACGTATACCTGGGTGAATATCGCCACATTCAATCAGTACATGTTCCATCGTTTCCTTAGTTCCCCCGCAGCATGTACAATGTTCTTCTTCGTTACTGAATCTCGCTTTATAACTACGCGTTCTAAGGCAGCCCGACCTTGCTTCAAACAGTAAAGCGCTTCCCCTTGAATTATCATAAAACCTTTCCCTCCTTATTTCGTTTTTTTCCTTTTCGGTAGTTACTCAGAGCCGGCTTCTTTTCCATCGCTGTCATCCAATAAGTCCTCTCCGCCTCTCTGACCTTCCGCTTAATGCTCTTTGTTGCCATATCGCCCGCACTGCCAGCCGTATATTTACTGGTGAGCCTCCTAGTTCTTTTTCTCCACTGCGTGTCAACGCTTTTTCTATACAAATACCTGAAAACCTTCTCTGCCCATCTACTCTCCTTCATTTTCCTCAGCCTCTCTTCGAATCTCATTTTGCTCTGCGCTTCCCTCACTTCAAAGCCTGTCCATCCCATATCACCCTTTACCGCCTCATTTGTCGTCTTCCCGTGAGCGCCCAACGCGAGGCGGCCCACCGTCCTTTGATTTACATCCATTCCTGATTGCACCTCTGACTTCATGCACACCACTGAGTTCCCAAATGTAAGCCCCGGAACCATCACACCCTTCCACAGCCCTCGAAGCACCTCGTACCTATTGTATCCCCATAAAGCTCTGTGCTTCATAATTGCAGCATTCCTCTTTCCCTTTGCTACCGATGCTTTCTCTTGTACCTCCATATACTATCCCCCTCATTTACCCATACTCCGAGGTACTTGTACTCGCTTACCCTCGGTATTTTTTGTCCCTGTATTAAGACCGTATGGTCTCCGTGATCATTGAATACCATCAATCCACATTTTGTTGCACTAAATCCTAGTCCTAGAGCCTCACACTCCCTTCCGCATATATCTGCCAGTCGCTGTATATCATCTTGACTGTCCGCAAATAAGACAATATCATCAGCATAAAATAGACCTGGAAGTTTCTGCTCAACCATCGCTCCGACCTGTTTGTGTGACAAATTAAATCCAATGTTGCTACCTTCTAGCGCTTTTTCCATCCTCGCCATGTACAGCATGAATAACAGCGGGGACAAAGGGCATCCCTGTCTCAGCCCCTTGCTAATTTCAACGCTGTCCTTGCTACTTATTCCTTCCCATTCTATACAAACTGTATTTTCTCGGTATATTTCCCTCAAAAGCTGTACACAGTCGTCACCTATGCCCACTTCCTTCAATATATCCCACAAAATTTCCTGATTAACGTTGTCATACGCCCCGGTGATATCTAGATAAGCTACGTATAAGGGCCTGTTTTCTATTTTAGATATTTCTATACACTGGGTAAGAACAAACAGATTATCGTCTAACCGCCTGTCGATTCGAAATCCATTCTGAAGTTCTCCCAAAATATCATTTTGTTCTACCCACGCTTCTATTTTTTAATTTTACTGCCTGCATCGCCAACCTGTATAGCACCGATGTGATTGTTAGCGGTCTATACGAGCGAATGTTATCCCTTTCTCCCTTGCATTTATAGATTAAGTTCATTCTACTTTTTCGCCAACTGTCTGGTATTTCCCTCTCCTGTAAGCACTTTTCTACGGCTTTCAGCAGTGCTTCTTTAGTGTTATGTCCGAATTCGTTAATGAGGCTGACGGGAACCCCATCTAAGCCCGGAGTAGTGCGCTTAGGAATTTTTCCTTCGGCCTTCTTCCAATTGAAATTCTCTAGTACTACATCTTCGTCGGTTGCACCCCTTTGCGTACTTTTACTCACCGGGGGAATCCCCTGCGGGACCTTTTTAAACGAATCGGCTGTTATCTTTCGGATGTAACCTAGCGCTTCATATCCTTCCAATTTATTTCCTCCTTCATCTACCATATGTTGTTGCATTGTGACAGACTTCCTTCCCAGCGCTTTTAGGTGGCTCCAAAATATCCTAGGCGCGGCCTTCTTCTTTTCGCGAATCTCTGTCATCCAGCGTTCACTTTCACCTTTAATTTTTGCCTCGACTAATTTCTGCACAATGGATTTTTGCTCTAAATATATTTCCCATATTTGGTTGACTTCGTCCTGTGGCCGCTTCTCCTTTTTTGCCTGTCTGTGCTCCCGTGATGCCTGACGTCGCATCTCGATCGCTTCCCGGATTTCTTTGTTCCACCAACTTTTTGGCTTTTTCTTTCCTTTCCAACAAATAGTTTTCTTCTCTATTTCCATTTCTTTCGTGATTACATGTAGCAGCTCACTATACTTCCAGTCTTTGCCTGGTAGTTCGTCTACTTTTTCCTCGACTCTTGCGGCTATATTTGTTATTTGTTTGTCATTTAGATACGAGCTGCCAAACTTTGATTCTATGTTCTTATTTTCAGTTTTATATCCCATTTGTAATATTATGCGTTTATGATCACTACCCAAGCTGTTAATGCCTTCTTCGTCTATTCTCATCTCTCCAAGTTTGTCATATATTCCTTCTGTCATGAGACAGTAATCAATGCTCGATTGCCTGTTTCTGACTTCCCACGTGATCTGCCCCTCACACTTAGGCCCCACGTTAACTATCTCAAGACTATGTTGCTCGCAGAGATCTAGCAATAACTTGCCATTGGTGTCTGAATATCCGTCAAGGTCATGAATGTGAGCGTTCATGTCCCCTAGAAGGATTATCTCGGCATCATGACCAAATTCTTTAATATCGGTGCTTATGCATTTCACTATCTCCAGATTCTTTTCTCTGCAGTTATTCCCTGTCCACAAGTAAGCTACACCTAGCCACGTTTTCTTTCCACCTACTGTGCCCGAAACCCATATGTGCTCTGAACACGTTTGTTTCACTCTATCCAATTTTGTTCTGCTATGAATTAGCATTCCAACCCCTCACCTCTCCTTTCTGATGTGATCCTGTTACATCCTTCCCAAACATAATTTTCAATATGTGGCGGCTCTTCCAAGTCTCTAAGGTGTGTTTCTGTAACCGCATAAACACCTATCTTTTCCTTGTTTAACTGTCCCTCAATCTCTAACCATTTTGCCTTTTTTCTGCCACCCTGCATGTTAATGTAACTAATTGCAACACGCGCCTTCTCCCTTCTTTTACCTTTTCTCTGTTTTTTCGCTACACTACCTGTCAAAGAGTCCCCCTGGTTGTTTTCCTCATTACAAGCTACCATGGGCACCGAAGGGCCCGCGTGCCCCCCAAAAAAGCTACTGCGCGTCCTGCAAGACGCCAACCCACCTCATGGCCAAGCCTCCTATCGAAGTGTATTCCGTCTCTTCGAAAACCACCCCACCTGTGCACCTCTCTGTTTATTTCCACTACCTCGATGCCTTTCTCTCTACTCATCTGCCATATCTCTTTGTTTGCGTCGACAACCGCTCTTTGCAGGTTGCCGTCACGCACCGGTACCTCCGGTATTGTGCATACCACTATCTGCACCTGAGGGGAAATGGCGCGCATGTCTTCGACCCCTTTGGCCAATGTGGTCGCTAGTTCGGCTGATTCGTTACTCAAGACGTCGTTTAGACCTCCCGCGATTATCACGAGGTTACGTCCATTAGACTTAGTTGCGAGTTTTGCGTTAGCTTGTCTCATCACTGATCCCAGCCTATGGCCCGGGAACTTCCCTATTAAAACTCGTTTGTCGCCTCTCACCCTTTCCTTGACTGCTTCTGCGCATGTAGCTAAATTCGAGTCCCCGGCGATTATCACGTGATCCGACTTTTCTGCTGGACTTTCCCGCACCTGGCCACTGCACCTGTTACTAGCGCGTGCTACTGCTGTTGTTTTGTCCCCTCCCGTTCCCAAGACTACTTCGCGGAATGTGGGTCCTGTGACCCTTGCACCTGTCTTCTCCAAACCTGCTTCCCCCTTCGCGCCTACCACTGTGAGGGTCGATGCCCCATTGTTCCCGCTGCCGCTTGCTTCCTTGTTCCCCGTGGCTACCTTTGCTGGCATGGCTACCTTTGCTAATCCCTCCTCGGCTGACTTAAGCCTTTCCGCCATAGCCATCGTTTTTTCCCGCTCTGTCGCTACCGCTTTCTCCAGCTCGGAGATTCTCACCATGAGCTCATTCTGGGCGGCCATCATTATTTCCATCTTCGCCTCTAACTCGCATTGCTTACACTTGGCGTCAGCTCTCTCTGTCGTCTCATCCTCACAAACCTCTATTTTCCGCCCCATTCCGCATCCTGAACACTTTACGGTCTTTTTGACCATGGCTATAGATCGTTCACGCGGCGTATTAGGTACACTTAAAGCCAAATCACCCAAATCTTCCCGTGCACCTTTCAGCCACGTGGTGGCCGAACAAACAAATATTAAAAAAAACAAAAAAAAAACACCCGAAGCGACTGTCACACCCCTTTGTACCAACAGTACAAAGTTGTAAGCTCTATTAAGCTGCAATAAGCTCTAATAAGCTAGTGGCTTAACTAAAAAAACAAGCTCGAATCATGCAAAAAAAAAAAACAACTTATCTGACGCTGTCATTCCGGAGCCCACGAAAAACACGTCCGTCCTCTCCCATAGACTGTCTCCCATCCCTTATGCAAAATTGCTGCCATCTGTCGGAGGTTTTACGAAGCTACCGATTCGGCGCCATGCTGGAGGCTTGTGTCCGAATCGTATTGCTGTCACTGCTATAACTTCTTGCTTGTATCTGCTTAGGTAGTAGGCAATCCGGGCATAAAAACGTCAGGCGAGTGTATAAGGGCCTCTACACGTTACCAGCATTTCCTAGTTATTACGTGTAAAGAACTGCCTCATAACGAGAAGATAATACAAGTTTTTCACCGAGTCACACGTAGGTCTGTCGTAATTGAGAATGAAGCATTGCGCTAGGTTACAAACTTGTCTGTATGTCTTCAGTGTAGCGAATAAAGCGTTGTTAGCTATTTGAATATCATGCGTAGTGGGCGATGGTAGGGAGGAGGCTTTAGCGCGCGCCAAGGCTAGGCAGGGCGATGACAGTAAGAAAGTGCTCTTGACCCATTTTAAAGCGTATTTATTAAGGGAAGTCTACGTCGACCAGATGTATCGTGCATCTAATTTTAAATAAAACGTTGTCGTCTTTTTTATTTTTCAAATAAAAATATTTCGCCGCTGTAGTCACCGACGCATGCTATGTATAAAATTACCGCACGATTAAATTGTAAATAATTTCCGCATCTCACGCACGTGAAAAGTGAACATGAAATGTGTTAGTTGCTCCAAGAAGTAGGTGCCGATTAGCTGGTATTTTATTGAATATTCTTCCTACATGTGCTCGTAAATAACACGATATGCCAAGAATATTCGCATTCACATCGTCGATTTCGGGGCCTACTAGGCGCCTTTCAATTTCAACTCGTTGCAGCAAGGCAGTTTTGCGTCGCCGACTAAACGCTTGCGAAACGACTTCAGCTCGTAACCAACGGTAGCGCACCCACGGTCGAATGTAACACGTTTCCCCAGAACAGCATCTTTTTTTTCAGTTTCAGCTTCTGTTAACATTTATTACCTCACAGAGGTGGATGCAGAATTTTTCCGAAGGAGGATCAGCTTTCGGGAGAACCTGATATGAGCGTTTCTTGGCGAATACATTTTATAAAAAGTAAGGGAGGGGGGGAGGGGGATGTCAGGACATCCTGGCCGCGCCTCTGAATTTGTCAGTGATAGCACATGAAATGCTTAAAAAATACGCATAGTGAAGCACGCGCGGAAATTATCCATCAAACGCTACCTTGTTAAACTCCGCAATCAAAGACAAACTACAAACAACCCACTCCAGCACAATCGGTCCGTTCGCTGAGAATCGATGAAGCGCACGTGCTACCTGTCTAACATGCAGTTGTTATCGCAATGTAATAAACAAAGTAATGTTGTCAACGGCAGCGCAGGGATGCGCAGTAACCGCTATGCATGCAGCTTTGAAGCTCGTACACGAAGCCCGTCTGTGCCTGCACGGCGCGAAAACTGTCTCGTGGCGGGGTGACACGAAAGAGTGTTCTCTGATGAGTGCCGATGCTGTCCCATACCACATTTATTAACAGCAGTGAACGTAAACTCGGCCTCAGTCGTAAGCAGTAGCCGGAGCAACGGAACGATCTGCTGCTTCTCGTCGGCCGGAAGGAAGTCTAGTAACAGGGAGCTTACTTTCCTGCAAACCTTTTTTTTTTTCAGCATCCCAATTTCCTCAATCTGAGCAACACGGCACACGAAAATATGTCGGCATTGCCGTTCCGATCAGCCGCAACTACGTACGCACCATGGGCGCACATGCGGAGCGCGCTTAGCCTTCAACATGGCGGAAATGCGCGCGGCGGCCGCTAGACGGCAGCAGATTTTGCATAAGGTCTGGGTTTTGGGCACGGTAGGTGGAAAGAAAACGTGGCTATTTGTGGACGGGAAATAATTGCAGAGAAAAGAATCAGGAGACAGTAGATTGCATGAGTGAGGATATTGAGGAATTTGGTAATGGGGCCGAAATCATCCTTCTAGGGGACATGAATGCGCACATACACGACCTTGACGGATATTCAGACACCAATGGGAAGTTATTACTAGATCTCTGCGAGCAACATAGTCTGGATATAGTTAACACGGGTCCTAAATGTGACGGCCAGATCACGTGGGAAGTCGGAAACAAACAATCCAGCACTGATGATTGTCTCATGTCTGAAGGAATTTATCACAAACTGAGAGAAATGAGAATAGACGAGGAAGGGATTAAAAGCTTGGGTAGTGATCATAAACGAATAACATTACAAATGGGATATAAAACTGAAAATGAGAGCATAGAATCAAAGTCTGGCACCTCGTATTTAAATGACAAACAAATAATAAATATAGCCGCAAGAGTCGAGGAAGAAGTAGGCAAAATACCAGGCAAGGACTGGGAGTACAGTGAGCTGTTAGATCTAATGACGAAAGAGATAGGGAGAGAGAAGAAAACTATTTGCTGGAAAGGAAAGAGGAAGCCAAAAAGTTCGTGGAACAAGGAAATCCGGGAAGCGATCGAGAAGCGGCGTGAAGCATCGCGGGTGCATAGAAGGGCAAAAAAGGAGAAGCGGCCGCAGGACGAAGTCAACAAAATACGTGAATATATCTAGAGAAAAAATTCATTGTACAGAAATTGGTCGAGACAAAAATTAAAGGTGAAAGTGAACGCTGGGTGACAGAGATTCACGAAAAAAAGGAGGCCGCACCTAGGATATTTTGGAGCCACTTAAAGGCGCTACGTAGGAAGTCTATCACAGTGCAACAACATATTGTAGATGAATGAGGAAATCATTTGGAAGGGTACGAAGCGCTAGGTTACATCCGAAAGGTAACAGCCGATTCGTTTAAAAAAAGCGTCCAGGGGATTTCCCCGGTGAGTAAAAGTGTGGCGGAGAGAGCAACCGAGGAAGAGCTAGTACTGAAGAATTTCAACTGGAAAAAGGCCGAAGGAAAAATTCCAAAGTGCACTACCGCGTGTTTAGATGGGATTCCCGTTAGCCTTATTAACGAACTAGGACATAGCACTAAAGAAGCACTGCTGAAAGCCGTAGAAAAATGCTTAAAGGACAGGCAAATACCGGATAGTTGTCGAAAAAGTAGAATGAACCTAATCTATAAAGGCAAGGGAGAAAAGGATAACATTCGCTCGTATAGACCACTAACCATTACATGAAGGAAAGAACTGGAAATTTTAAGGGCTCGTTTTTCTTTGTTATACACAATATTAATGAGCACTAACGGGCATTATTGTCTGTTAGTGCTCATGAATATTGTGTATAACCATTACATCGGTACTATACAGGTTGGCGATGCAAGCACTAAAAATGAAAATAGAAATGTGGGCAGAACATAACGATATTTTGGGAGAACTCCAGAATGGATTTCGAGTCGACAGGCGGTTAGACGCTAACCTGTTTGTTCTCACTCAGTGTATAGAAATATCTAAAATAGAAAATAGGCCCTAGTGCGTGGCTTTTATAGACATCACTGGGGCGTACGACAACGTCAATCAGGAAATTTTCTGGGATATATTGAAAGAAATCGGCACAGGCGACGATTCTATACAGCTTTTGAGGGAGATATACCGAGAAAATACAGTTTGCATAGAATGGGAAGGAGTTTGTAGCAAAGAGAACGTTGATATTAGCAAGGGGCTGAGACAGGGATGTCCTTTGTCCCCGCTGTTATTCGTGCTGTACAGTCGCGGCCACTGTTAGAGGGAACGCAGCACGCGTGGCCTAGAGTCACTGGAAAATTTTCAGAGTATCGCATCTGTTTTCCGCGCGCCGCCGCCGACGCGATTGGCTTACTCGCATCACGTGACCTCTCGCCGCCATATTCCTTCCAAGCGCTTTGGGTGCAGGCGCGTTCAATGCAGAGCGTGGCCGGACATTTAGCAGTACCACGGTTAGGGTGGCTAGAAGCCACCCTACCACGGTCTTTAGAAGTACTTCGTCGCATATTTAAACGCGCCTTGCAGACAGGGCGTAAGAAATTTTGTTCGGGATGGGCGTGGCACCTCCTTGATCTGAGGTGGGGGCCTGGCAGGAAGATGTGGTCGAGTGGCATTTTGTGCTATGTATGCCACAGGAAAAAAATTGGGGGGGGGGGGGGGGGGCACGGGCCCCGGTGTGCCACCCCCTGGCTACGCCACTGCATGCAGATTCCAGAGAGTAGCTCACCAGCAATCGAACGTTACTGGTGAGCTACTCTGAGAATCTCGTTAATTTTTGCATGCCGTGTGGGAAAAATTAATGTCAAAGAGCACCGTTCTACGTGGCTGCATATAGTTGGTCGGAATGAATTCGCACCCCTCGAAGAACACACCTTCCTACAGTGAACTATACACAAACTTTGCTGGAAAAGATCTCATGCGACAGGATACTTCACCTTTTCGGTTCGCTATGGTCAGCGATATTGAAAACAATATATACCTTTCTATTTGCTCGGCTGTTTATATCTCGATCTGTTGAACAGATTACGTATGCTATTCGAGTTATAAGCGTGTCACGCACGAGAGGGAAATCGAAGATTTATTAAAATAATAACTGCTTATTGGTATACCTAAGGCAATTGTGGCATGATCATTTGCCATTGCGCAAAACAGAAGCGTGGAACTCTGTTGATAAACTTTGTATAAGGCAATGTTATTAATCGCATTTTTAAATTAGTTGCCAAAAAAATCTTGCTAATGCTGCATTGCGCCGAGCGTACCCCTAAAATACTGTTCAGTGGGTGAGAAATAGTCACAGCAAAAAAAAAAAAAAAAGCGCAGATCCCACGCATTGCGGGAGTCGATTTTATGCGAGCCCATGTCTATATACGTAGAAGTGTTGAAAGGCGGGCAAGTTGGTATAGATTCATACTGAAAATTGGCAGCGCAAACAAACGGGACACAGAAGAGGAACACAAACAGGCGCAGACTGAAACTTGGATTTATTCACAGAAGATAATATATACCAGAAAAAACAAGAAGGGAAAGGGAAATACATGAGGGAAGGATCCACCATAATCAGGTCAAAGTCAAAGTCAAAGTTTATTTTCCATTCTGTCGTACAGAAAGAAAGGACTGTGAAAAAAAGCTGTGTTAAACAGCTTGACTAGTTCACAGCCCCATACAAAAAGAAAGCAGAAAATAAATATAAAGTAAAAAGTCGGAGCGGTAGCAGCACCGTGGTAAACATGGCGATATGGCACCTCACGGGCAGTGCCCCACAACAGGGCGTACACATTGCAGTTGTGATTTTAATACATATACGAACCACAGATTGAAAAACGAAATTATTACACTGTGTAGAAAAGATAAACATGATAATGCGATTGTCATCCAGAAACAAAAATATAAGACATATACACTGCATAAAAAGACATTATATAGATTACAACATTATACATTATATAGATTACAACCCTAGAAGTATCTACATGCAAGTGAAAAAAGCAAATATATATCTAAGACTTTTGATTTGGGACTGAGAGAAAAAATATGTAACTGAATGTACTATTGATTTAAAGATCAAGTATTATATTGCAAATAATTCATGGATGTCGTGGTATGAACAGTTGAATAAGTCAAAACTATTTAGGTCACAATAATTCAGAAGAGCTGGAAGAGTATGATAAACGCTGTTTGCCGGAGTTTAACCGTGTTTTATCAACCTCCCACTTCTCTCCATGACGGGTGGGGTAGTTTAGATTCCTTGCACGCAGGTTGGCTAGACTGCGTAGATTTTTTGTGTGCCTAATAGTTTCTGATCTGAATTTTCGGCTTAATGCATAATTATATAGCTGGTGCACCTTAATTATTCCTGAGCTACAAAATAAGGGTCTAGTGGATGCCACAAAATGAGCATTGAATATATGCCTAATACATTTTTTCTGAAGCATGTATATTTTATCAACATTAGTAGCCGTCGTTGTACCCCACACCAATTGACAATAGTTTAAACGAGAGTTAAAAAGTGAATGATATAGCAAAAGCTTAATTTTTTTTGGAAGCAAATACCGAATTCGACCTATTACACCTGTTACCTGAGCTAATTTTTGCAAGACATATCCCACATGATAATCCCAGGTCGTGTTCTCAAAAAAATTGTGCCAAGACATTTAAAATTGTCAACAATCTCAATTTTGCGAGTACTCAGTATTATATCTTGGTGAGATGGAATTATTTTGTTCTTCGCTCGAAATATAACAGCTTTTGTTTTGTTTTCGTTAATACGCATAGCATTTGCTTCTGACCATCTTTCTAGCGTTTTCATTGTTTTGTTACAAGTTTTTATAAGCTCGTTAATGTCATGCCCTGAAAAGAATATACTGGTATCATCGGCATATATGATATATTTAGCCTCGTTGGAAATATTTATGATATCGTTAAGATATATGTTAAATAATAGTGGCCCCAATATACTGCCTTGCGGCACACCACATAGCACAGGTTGCACACTGGAGAAAGAGTTTATGCATACAACTTGTCGTCTGCTTGATAGGTAAGAGTCCATAAGCGATAGGGCCTGGCCTCGAATACCATAGCAATGTAATTTATTTAGCAGTATTTTATGATTTACTAAATCAAAGGCCTTGGAAAAATCGACAAAAACGCCAAGAACGAGTGCCTTTTCTTCGAATTTTGTAAGTATGTACTCTTTTGCTCCAGAAGCGCTAGTTCAGCGGATTTATTTTTTCTAAATCCATACTGAGCAGGCGTAAGTAAATTGTGCTTTTCAATAAAACTTGAAATTCGAGTATGTAGAAGTTTGTCAAAGGCCTTTGAGAACACAGGTAAAATCGAAACCGGTCTATAATTACCTAAATCATTTCGATCGCCTTTTTTATAAAGTACAGTCACTTTTGCCACTTGCATATTGACAGGAAAAACGGACTTCGTTAAACAGACATTAAAAATGTGTGCTAAAATAGGAGCGATAATATCAGAAACTTCCTTAACAGGGCGTATTTTAATTCCATCAACATCACTACTGGGACTATTTTTTATGCCTTTTATTGTTGACGAGACTTCGTGGGCGGTGATAGGAGACAAGTACAGTGACTGAATATTTCGATTTTTAACGTACTCGCAAGCATCATCCGCACTTCCGGTTGTAGTCATATGAGTGAAAAAATTATTAAATGCGTCAGCCAATTCTGACCCATCTACATCTTTGCCGTTTACTTTCAGCTCGGAAACAGGGGCGGTAGTGTGACCACGATGTAGGAGCGTGTTTAATCTAGCCCATAAAACGTCGGAACGATTCCCAGGAACGTCAAGATACGTAGATTGATAGTGTGTTCTCGCGGACCGTAAACATTTTGTAAGTTTGTTGCGATAGCTCTTGAAGGCCGCTAGGTCCTCTGCTAAACGTGTTCGCAGAAAGGTTTGGTAAAGTTTATCTCTTTTTTTCATTCGATCACGCAACTCAGGCGTTATCCAAGGTTTTCGTATTTTTACGGTTTAA